>NC_051183.1:140763256-141017243 GCF_013339695.2 Rhipicephalus sanguineus
CAAGCGGCTGCAACCTAATGGTTCCCGGAAACGCGTGGAAGAGTGTTCCTATTGGCCTCGATATCTTCGAGTGGCGCCCTCTCGCGTGTGACGTCAGAGCGGGGACTCCGCTCTCAAGCGCGCTGCAGCAGCCGCTGCTCTTGTATGCGGATCGTCTGCTTCAGGCGGGAACTTAGTCGGACGAACAGCCTCGCGACAGTCAACTAACGACTGCAACGAATGTTTTCGAGTGTAATCTTGAACTTGTTTTAGTTGCGGCCCAATCAACAGGGCAAAGCAATCCCCCGGATGGCCGACGAGTGCGCCGATGCCACCGACCGCATTGCTGGTAAGAAAGTGAAACTATGTGTGAGTGTTCTCGTTCGTTATCTTGTTTCCGCCTTACGATTCTAATTAGTGTGGGTGCTTATTTCGATATTTCAGTAAACGTGCCGGCTTCAGCCGGCATCTACAAGTATATAGATAGAGCTTGTGAAAGGTCGCGGTGCCTCATCGAGGGCGAGGCGGTGTACGACGCAGGCCACGTTGTTGAATGCGTGGTCGAGGCCGTCAACGGAGATCGCATCACCGACGGAGCTGTCGTCCTGCAAACAAGTGCGCAAGTGCTGCCTTGTTGCTCACCCCCCCCCCCCCTGCCGATGCCCATGATCGCAGTTTGTCCCGTAATGTTAATTCAGTGAGAACGATATTACGTCGTACTTCATATTAATACCGCACAGGGCCGTCGCATGAGTATTACCATAGAGTTTCCTCAAATGACCTAGAGGGAACTCTGGCGCTGCGATCGTTCAGGCACCATGGGAATGATGGGTAGTACACGGATTTGCCTAGTCTTCGTGCTTGTGGGCTTCGAACGCACTTGTGGCTTTGTTTATTGCTATGTTTTGGTTTTCTTTCGGATAAAAGAATGGATCGTTGTGAACTTCGTGACCAGATTTGAATCGGTGAGCCTAAAGAAGTTGGAGTGGTGAAGTAAAACTACTGATTTTTGCTGAACTTCGTTTTGCGACAAAGCGGATGCAGGCGACGCGGAGCCAAACGGAGCGGAAAGAACGAAGTTTAGACAAATCCGTGTACTACCCATGATTCCCATGCTGGCTGAAGCGCGATGCATTGCAGCTCCCATAGACACTAGCGCCAGAGTTCCCTCTAGTATGTATTGTAGGAAATTCTATGGGTATTACAATATAACAAACAGTTAATCGCTGATTATACCACGCACAGGGCCACAGAGATTATTGTGGCAAAAGCAAGCTGGGTCGAGTTTCACGCCACGCAGCCTAACGAAAAGCTTAAAGAGCTTCGCTTTTAAAATAGTTTCTGCCTCAGGTGAAAACTTTTAGAGAATGTGCACTATACAGCGGCAAGCGGTATCGCTTATGGCTTTATGATAAGCAGTCCGCTAGGCGCGCGCTTGCCTTCCTAAGTAAAATATATAGGTACACCATCCAAATGCAGCCGTAGTCTCAGATATCCTGCGCCGCTCAGCTGAGCTCAAGAGGCGCGCTTACGTGCGAGGCGATACGGACGCCGCGTCGTCGGCTCCTTGTCTAGGGGCCTTCGCGGCAGATTGCGGGATGGCACCGCACCTGGTGTAGGTCGCCTATGCTTATAGCCTGCGTGCAATAAACGACTTAAGTATTGGCGAGGCGCTTAAACACGGTCACAAGCCTAGCAGAAGTGACTGTCCGCGAAGTGCTTGCTGCACTCGGTCAATGAAGGCGTGGGGCGTATTCCCACTCTGAGCATGACGATCCACTCCTTCTTCAGCCTCGGGTCCTTAGTGTAGTTGTGAAAGCTAACGCATTTTTCACGAGCGGAAGAAGTACACTGAGGCACAGAGCAGTACTTCACCATTGTGCAGCACTCGCCGCGGAGACAAGCGGCCGCAGTTCTAAGAAACACAGAGCTGTAGTTCTAAATGAACGTTAAAAGCAGTCCCACGGTTGTTCAAACAGCGTCAGTAGCCACCATACGCAAGATAACCAATTGAACTGCTTTTTTGTTGAGATTTGCCGCAACGGTGGTTTCAACACGGCGCTGGGCCTACGTAGCAAACGAAACGCGCGAATACCCGCTCTGACGTCATACAGGCGCCGTTCGCAGCGCCGCCATAGGTCGCACACCAGGCCAATAGTTCACAGGCACCTTATCATCCAGCATGCGGTTATGATGCTTGTTTTGTGTTTTTCTTAATTGAAACGGGTACTGAGCACTATGCTGTATGACTGATTGCGAAGAAAGATATGCCATTTGCCTTCAATTGTTAAAAGGCCCCTAAATCACCCAGATGTCAAAATTTAGTTGTGGCGTTGCAGTTGGGCACGAATCTACAGTGAACGCGTTCCTCGACTCGCCTGCCAGCTCTCCGAAAGCCCTTCCTCGGTGTTCGAGGTGAAAACGCAAGGGAGGCGCGCATCTTGTAGCAGAGGAGCACGCGAGCGCGAGCGTTTGCTGGTGGTTTAGTGACCTGGCGTTTTGTGTTTAGTCCTCGGATACGAAACCATTCCGGGGTAGAGGTATGTAGCTTCACTCTAAAACAGCCATTTTTTCGCTTAACTTGCTCGCCTGGTGAAATGCGCCAGCAAGATTATTGATTTCAGAAAACATATTATGCCGTGCTATCTCTGTGTTTGTCACCAGTAATATTGTCAAGAAGGTAGGATATCTGACAATAATTATCTGGGAGGCGGTGAAGAAAAACCCTCGCATCTTGTTCGTGAAACCCACAAGTAGCAGTTCTCGATCGCGAGTTTGAATTCGCCGCCGGTGTGACCGGGCCCCCAGGTTGATACTAGGGATATTGTCTTGGCCTGCCATATGCATGAGCCTACGCATCACGACCTTGTCGAAGAGGCACCTAAGAAATTGAGACTTGGTGTGATGGTACGAGCTCGCAAGTCAGAGGCACTGCCTTGCCCATTTAATTGGGCCATGTATCAGGGACTGAGTTTATTAGTTATCTGCCAGTGCACAACAGGTACCCAATCCACCTTGAACCCTGTGACGCAAATGATCGTTGTTTGTTGAACACATTTCGTTGTTATGTTCGTTGAACACATTTTTACTAAAGAAAAGGGCCACTTGGTTATCACGTTTGCCCTTGACTTTATCTACTCTACATCGCCCAGGCCCATTTAGTCAGTCATTCAGAGAAGCCTGTTGTATGAGTGCAATATTCTAATATTCAATGGAATAAATGAGCAGCTCTAAAGACAGCGTACGTAGTGAGCTTTGAACCTTCGGTTTTACACGCATGTCAAATGGTATAGTATTATATTATATGACATAATATAATATAATAACGCGAGCGTCTGTTCGTTGGTTGAAGCCTGGCGTTTTGTTTTTTTCCCACGTGTATTTCCGCCCGCGGAGACTAAATCGATGGCGGGTAGAGGTATACCATGGAGGTGTACAGCTTCGCTGGAAAAAGACGCTAAGCGATCCAGAACAAACCGTGTAAAAACGGATTAGTTCATTTCTAAGGCACAAATCATCTTTTATTGCTGAGGCCATTGGTCGGCGATCTTACTAATGAGTCGACTCACTAGATTCACTCAGACTAAGATTCAGATGTGAGTGTGAGTCCGTGTGAGTCCGCCTGAGGAACTTTTTGAGTCTGAGTCCGATTGAGTCTGGTTGAAGACAAATTTTGTGAGTTTGTGTTCGGGCGAGTCTGTTCGAGGAAAATTTTGGGGAGCCTGAGTACGAGTGGGTCTGGTTGAGGATAATCTTCGTGAGTCTGAATCCGAGTGAATCCGCTTCAGCAAAATGTTGGTTAGTGTGAGTCCCAAACAAAAATATCTTTATTGAGCGACGCTTAGTGACCTCCATTTATTTTGGCGACCTATGGTTACCAATATATAATTGATTGCCTCCCAATACAGAGGCCTTCAAATGATATAGATCTTTCAGCTTGTCAAGCCCCAGAAATTAATCTTGAAGTTATAAAAATGTCCAGTACCCCCCCCCCCCCCCCGCCGGAACTCTTCCACGGGAGGTCATTGAAAAAGCCTCTCATATCTTTGAATTAAAATTTGTTTACTGTAGAGCAACTATTGACAACTGTTATTTGAAGGTACGAAATCAAATGGCACGAGATAATGCACTGTATATATCAGACATTAACACTAAAAAATCCCGCAGTTCCCACGCATTATGGGAATTGATGTAAAGCGAAGCAGCGAGCAAAGGGCTGCATACCTCGCCTTGTTTGTCTTTGACAGATATGAAATTATTCTTGCCATGGCATCTAGTTCACCATATATCGCATGGTTGTCATGCACGTATGCATTCGCAATCCGGTATATACCATGCTTATGAAACGTATATTCTGGTGTATACAACGCACGACCTTTCATTTATGTTCATCACGCACTCTTGTCATTCCATACAATTTTTAGTATATATCCACTTGTAGTGAAGAGGAAGAAGAAGCCTCGCTCGATCGTCTGTTGCTGTGCGCGTGGACTGCGTTCCTGTTGGACCGGCGCTACTTAGACTGCACAAGTCATCAGTTCGTTGTTAATAAACCGTCGTACGACATCTGGTGGAGGTTGCTGCAATCCCTGACCTCAACCTGGAACTTCGTAACCGAACGTTGCCCGCTGCTTCAACCGCTGCAATGACCGACATTGCCACCAGTCAGCCCGACGCCGCGGCTTCCAGCTCCAGCGGCGCCATTCAGCGGTACCGTGACCCTCCTATCTTTAGCGGAACCGGTGAGGCTGACGTGGAAGATTGGCTTTCCAGATATGAGCGCGTCAGTGAGACCAACAACTGGGATGACCCGGCCAAACTCCGTGTCGTCATCTTCTATCTTTCTGACGTCGCCAACCTCTGGTTTCACAATCACGAGCGCGAGATCCATACCTGGCCTGAGTTCAAGACAGCGATCGCAGAAGTCTTTGGCCGCCCGACTCTACGAAAGCTGCGCGCTGAACAACGTCTACGCCAGCGTGCTCAACAGCCCGGTGAGACGTATACGAGCTACATCGAGGATGTAGTAAATATTTGCTCCCGCGTCAATGCCTCCATGAACGAGGAGGAGAAAGTTAAACATATCCTCAAAGGCATCGAGGACGAGGCATTTCAGATGCTTCTCGCGCGGAACCCTGCTTCTGTCGCGGACGTCGTTACTCTTTGCCAGAGTTTCGATGAGCTGCGTCGACAAAGGGTCCTTGCACGCAGCGCTGTCGCAGCTGCCGAACCACTCTCGAGCCTCACGTTAGCCTCCCACCCGTCACCCGCTACATCACTTTCTAACCAAATCAAAGACTTTATTCGGGAGGAGGTGGCGCGCCAGCTCTCTATGCTGCCTCTGGGCGATCGATCCCTACAACCTGACGCATCGCTGGCTACTCCCATTAGGAGGGCCATCCGCGAGCAGCTTGCCGAATCGGTACCTGACCCAGCCATGTTGACCCAGCCCATGTTGCCCCAGCCATGTCCCAGCCAAGTGACCCAGCCATGTTTGCCTGTAGCAGCACCTCTGACCTATGCCGCGGTCGCGGCGCGACCTCCGCCGCCGACATTCGCCTTCTCTGAAGCAATGTACCCGCGAACAGCCCAGCCTCCTGCGCCTCCTCCAATGCCAACTCGGAGTCAATATGCTCAGAATCCCTGGCGCACACGCGACAACCGGCCCATATGCTTCGCTTGCGGTTTCGCCGGGCACGTGGCGCGCTTCTGCAACCGTCGCATGTCACCTGCTCATCAAGCTGCCGCAACGCCCGGATACGGCTACCCATACGCTACTGGCGACCATGCGACGCACCTCAGCTCCGACGTTTCGCCGCATCCACGACGACCTTTCAGCAACCATCGCTCCCCGTCACCCCGTCGTCGCTCGCCTTCACCCTTACGTAGTCGGCAGTCACTTAGCGAGGGAAACTAGTTGCTGCAGTTCCGCAGGCACGAACTGCCAGCTTCGCGACTTCTACAAGGCCTGCACAGTCACCACGCAATTTACTCGACGTCATAGTAGAAGGAACTGCCGCAACTGCGCTTATTGACACTGGGGCTGCGATTTCAGTCATGGACGAGAACTTTATTCGAAAATTACGTAAGGTCACAACGCCGTTCTCCGGCATGCTACTGCGCACCGCAAGTACGCAGCACGTAGCACCGGTTGCTGCATGTACCGCTAGGGTGGTTATTGACGGCGCGCTCTATATCGTCGAATTCCTTGTGCTCTCTTCGTGCTCACACGACATCATCCTCGGCTGGGACTTCTTGTCTCAGCATCGTGCCATCATCGACTGTGCACGAGCCGAGGTGGCGCTCTTCCCGTTCTCTGACGATGCATTGCCTGAACTTTCTAAAAGTACCGCCCAAAAGCTCACTGTTGTGTCCGACACAGACATACCACCCGCAATGTCAGTGCTTGTGCCCGTCTCTTGCTCCACCGCGCCAGATGCTACCGTCCTTTTTACGCCATCGCCTATTTTTCTGCGTCGCAGGGCTCTCCCTCTCCCGTTTGCCGTCCTGACTATTACATCTGGATCGTCGGCTATGCTTGTGTGCAATCCGTTTCAGCACCCCGTCACCTTGCTTCGAGGAGAATCTCTTGGTCGTGTTGATCCTGTTGATCCGTTTCACATCATCGAGACTTCGGATGACACGCCTTGTTATGAGCTCGACGCCCTTACTTCTCCCGTTAAGCGCACTTCTGCATCATCATCAACTTCGCCTTCATCAGACATCTTGGAATCTGTCTTGGATGCCGACCTGCCACCTCCGTACCGCATGCAAGTACTCGAGCTTCTGCAGAATTTTCGCTCATCGTTTGATTGCGATCAAACGCGCTGGGGCCGCACGGAGAACGTCAGTCACAGCGTCCACACAGGTTCTCATCCTCCATTACGGCAGCGACCATACCGTGTGTCGGCAGCCGAGCGTAAGGTGATTAACGAGCAAGTCGATGAAATGCTGCAGCGTGGCGTCATTCGCCCTTCCCACAGTCCTTGGGCGTCACCTGTGGTGCTAGTACGCAAGAAGGACGGGTCAATACGCTTCTGTGTGGATTACCGTCGGCTAAATAAGATCACTCGTAAAGACGTCTACCCGCTGCCTCGTATAGATGACGCACTCGACTGCTTGCAAGGAGCGGAGTACTACTCTTCTTTAGATCTTCGCTCTGGGTATTGGCAAGTGCCGATGGCTGAAGGTGACTGCGAGAAGACAGCTTTTGTGACGCCCGATGGCTTATACGAATTTACCGTAATGCCTTTTGGGCTCTGCAATGCGCCCGCTACTTTCGAGCGCATGATGGACACCGTCCTTCGTAACTACAAGTGGAAAACATGTCTGTGCTATCTTGACGACATCGTCATGTTTTCATCAGATTTTCCGACGCACCTTGTTCGCTTGCGTGAGATACTGACCTGCCTCACCACTGCCGGCCTCCAGCTCAACATCAAAAAGTGCCGTTTCGCCGCCCGCAAGCTAACAATATTGGGACACGTTGTTTCGAAGGATGGTGTGCTTCCTGACCCAGCCAAGCTTCGCGCCGTCGCCGAGTTTCCCAAGCCCACAACCCTTAAGGCGCTTCGCAGCTTTGTAGGCCTCTGCTCGTATTTCCGGCGCTTTGTACGTAATTTTGCAACCATCATAGCACCACTGACGAATTTGCTTACGGCTAGTAACGGTATGTCCGCTTGGTCAACCTTGTGCGACGAAGCCTTCAAGCAACTGCGTCGCCTACTCACTTCCCCGCCTATCCTTCGACATTACGACCCCACAGCACCTACGGAGATCCATACCGACGCTAGCGGCATCGGGCTTGGTGCAGTCCTAGCTCAGCGGAAAGACGGCTACGACGAGTACGTCGTCGCCTATGCCAGTCGCACTTTGAAAAAGGCCGAGGCGAACTATTCTGTGACAGAAAAAGAGTGTTTGGCCATCATTTGGGCTCTCGGTAAATTCCGTCCATACATATATGGTCGTCCTTTCGACGTTGTTACCGACCACCACGCCCTTTGCTGGCTTTCTTCGCTGAAAGATCCGTCAGGTCGTCTCGGCCGATGGGCGCTTCGCTTACAAGAGTATGACGTTCGCGTTGTTTACAGATCGTGCAGGAAGCACTCTGACGCCGATGCGCTATCTCGATCGCCGATACCTTCGGATGTAGCTTCCCCATCAACGCTCTTCGAAACTATGTCAACCATCGACGTCACGAATATGCCGGTTGAACAGCGAAAGGATCCCCTGCTTTCAACTATCCTAAACTTCCTACAGGATCCATCGGCCACAGCTTCTAGAACGCTTCGTCGCCAAGCCGCTCACTTCACTGTGCGCGACAACATCCTTTACCGCAGAAATTACATGCCTGATGGTCGCAAATGGCTGCTCGTGATACCACGGCACATGCGGTCTGACATTTGCGCTTACTTCCATGCTGCTCCTCACCATGGTCACGCCGGCGTTCTGAAAACGTATACTCGGCTAAGGCAACGTTTCTACTGGCGGGGAATGTATCACTTTGTCTGCCAGTATATTCGCGCTTGCACGGCGTGCCAGCGGCGTAAAGTTCACCAACGCCCTTCCGGCGAGTTACAGCCGCTACCCTGCCCTGCTCGTCCCTTTGATCGCGTCGGCATAGACCTATACGGCCCACTTCCCTGCAGTTTCTTGGGTAACAGATGGATAATTGCCGGCGTCGATCATCTGACGCGCTATGCAGAGACTGCAGCACTCCCAGCCGCCAGCGCTCGAGAGGTTGCATTATTCATTCTGCGGAATTTCGTCCTGCGACATGGAGCACCACGAGAACTGCTCAGCGACAGAGGGCGCGTCTTCCTCTCCGACGTGATACAAGCCCTTCTCGCTGAATGCAGCATCGTTCACCGCAAGTCTACAGCCTACCACCCGCAAACGAACGGCTTGACGGAGAGGTTCAACCGCACAATCGGTGACATGATCACTATGTACGTCGCGTCGGATCACAGTAACTGGGACGCTGTTTTGCCATATGTCACTTACGCGTACAATACTGCCTCACAAGCTACCACAGGCTTTTCGCCGTTTTTCTTGTTGTACGGACGGGAGCCCTCTTGCACCATGGACACATTGCTTCCATACCGACCCGACGCTTCCGAATGCACGCCGGTGTCTGAAGCGGCGAGATACGCAGAGGACTGCAGGCAGCTCGCTCGTAAACTTACAACCGCCGCTCAAGGTCGCGAAAAACTGCGACATGACAACGACGCGTCTACGCCAGACTTCCCGACTGGTTCTCTTGTTTGGTTGTGGATCCCACCTCACAGCCCTGGGCTTTCAAACAAGTTTCTTGCGCGCTACGATGGCCCCTACCGCATCAGAGGCCGCACGTCCCCTGTCAACTACATTGTTGAACCCTTGACGCCGCCCCACGACCTCAGACATCGCGGTCGTAACACGGTTCATGTCAGCAGACTTAAACCACACTATGACCCCTTGATGCTGCCTACGCCTTAAGACGCCAGGATGGCTCATCTTCTCTCCCGGGGGCAATTGTAGTGAAGAGGAAGAAGCCTCGCTCGATCGTCTGTTGCTGTGCGCGTGGACTGCGTTCCTGTTGGACCGGCGCTACTTAGACTGCACAAGTCATCAGTTCGTTGTTAATAAACCGTCGTACGACACACTTAACAAAACGGTCGGAAGCGCGCCATGACAGTGTCACGTAAATCATACCGTATATGACATGCATATAACATGATTCGCATATTAGGACCTGTCATTTTTGTTCGTCATAAAGACACATCGTGCAATACCAAATTTGATGTATATCAAACGAGCGAAATGGGCGCGAGTGCACTATGAGTCTGGCATGTAAATCATGCCATACATGACATGCATGTCATGGTTTTTATGTTACAACCTGTCACTTATGTTCCTAATAGATTCGGGTCGCGCAACACCAATTTTGGTGTATGTCCAGGTAGCGAAACTGCCGCGAATGCACCATGAGCGTGGCATGTAAATCATGTCGTGCACGTTATGCATGTCATGGTTTTCATGTTACCACCTGTTATTCATATTCTTCACACAGTCACATCGCGCGATATTAATATTGGTGTACACCGATCTAGTGAAACGGCCACGAGTGCGCCATGAGCGTGACATGTAAATCATGTCGTACAGGACTTTCATGTCATGATTTTCATGTTACCGTTCTCATTTGCGTTCTCCATGCAGTCGCGTCGCGCAATACTACTTTAGGTGTATATAAATCCAGCGAAACGGCCGCGAGTGTGCCATGATCGTGGCATGTTAATCATGTCGTACATGACATGCATGTCAAGATTTTCATGCTACCGTGTGTCAGTTGTGTTCGTCATACGAAAATGTCTCGTAATAACAGTTTTCTTATACAGCCATTTACTTAAGCTGCCGCTAGTGCCCCGAGACTATTTCATGGAAACCATGCTGCACATGACACGCGTGTCATGATTTGCATGTTACGACCTGTCATTATGTTCGTCATGAACTCTTGTCAAGCGATACCAATTTTGGTATATTTGAAATTAACAGAACGGCCGCAGAGCCCCAAGGCCGTTGAATGCAAATCATGCTGTTCATGACATGCGTGTCATGATTTTCATGTTATGACCTGCCATTTATGTTTGTAATACGGTCATGTTATGCCATACCAATTTTTGTATACATTCGATTAACGAAATGGCCAGGAGAGCACAAAGTCGTAGGCGGCTGATAGATAGATAAATAGATAGGCTCAAAGTCGCAGAAGTTGGCTAAGAAATGCTTCACATTTAAAAGCATTGGCGACAGGACAAAAATGCTGGTTTTAAGCTAACACAACGTAATCTGAAATATTGATAGCACCGCATCACTGAAATATGCACTCTTTAGTGCACTCTTTCAAAGCCTCTATTCGTAGCCTTTGTTGCAGTGTATTGGGTTGCGGAGTTAAACCCGTTCGGAGCGGTGCAATTTCAAAGTTCAGTTTGAATGTACGAGACATCAAGAGTTTCTTCGCATAAAACCTGCAATTTCTGGCAAAGTGAAGAGATAGTATTTATTACGTATCGCGCTGGTTGCAACTTTAATGCCAGCTAGGTCATGTGCTTATAGAGTATGCTGTTCAGACACTATGGCAAAGTGGAAACATTATTTATTCTAATGCACGCCACAAAACCACGACGAAATGATGTGACGAAGACTAGCGTGATCTTTCTCCAGAGGAGTAATCAACGTAGAGCGAAGCACGACACTGTAGTCATTGGCAAAGTTGTATAATTATCAACCATTTCATTCTTGTGTTTCTAGCCTAATTCGCAATCATGCGAAGTATCATGCGAAGCGATAACATTATGCGAAGCGATAACATCATGCGAGTAATCATGCGAAGCGATAACAAACTGGAATGAACTTGACCCATCAATTGCTAACACTCTCTCACTAGACAGCTTCTCCACGACAATCGAGGAAGCTTTACTAACATAGCACGGTTAATTTACTTTATCACCTTACTTATTTTGTGACCACAATTTATCCACTAGTGTGTTCTGCTTATCTATTATGTTTCTACTGGAATAGCCCTTATACTGTATAACGTGTATTTAACTATGCTTGTATTTATGCAAATATTGCGTATTGCTGTACTACCTACTGTAATCTGTTGCTGTTTCTATGTATTACTATTTAAGTTATCACTTTATGTCACTTTGTGAACGATTGTTATTGATTTCATTTTCTGATTGCTCCTGTTGCTGTAACCCCCCTTTCCCTGCCTTGATCTCATATGAGATTGGCAGTATTTCTAAATAAATAAATAAAATAAACAAACATGGCTGCACGAGGGCATGGAAGCGTGTTGTGCAGCATGTCCTGACACATATGCGACACCATACCACTTTTAATACACGGCATCGTGATCGCGCTTGAATTCGGCCAACAATTATTACCTAATAAATGACAAATGGGTACAATTTTCCAGCTGCATCATTAATGTGGCTTCGAAGACCACGAAGCTTCACGATTCGCGAGCACCGAGTGCCCCTTCGCTTTCCGCTGCATTGAACCGCTCGTGTTTTCCCATGAATAAATTCGGTCATGAAACAGACAGTCGGCTTATGTTAAGTGGTTCACTACCAATTAAGCTGCGGCTGGGTTATATCAGGTGACGTGATATAGCTTGCCCACGTTGTCTCTTGATAGGTGTCGCGGGCGGATTGCCAGAACGAAGGGGGTAGAAATGTACCGTCCATGCGATGCGCGACGACTTACCACTCGCAAAAACATGTTTCTTCAAGCTGCAATGTGTCCACAGAATTTTTATTTATTCTTTATTCATCAGATACCCCGCAGAGCCCGAAGGCGTTATAGCAGAGGGGTTACATCAATAAATGAGTTACAATTTCGTTCGCACACAAATACAACTTTGTTCATACATAAATAGGTGAAATACATCTTCGTTCACACACATAATACAAATTTGTTCCCACATAAATACATCATCGTTCAGGTTATAGCATGAGTTTACAGCATTGAATAAAATACATCTTCATTCCCACTACGTACTTGCTTCTCAGTTAGCCTATTCCAATGTTTAATTGTTGTAGGAAAAAATGAATTGGCATACATGTTCGTTTTAGCTGAGTATTCCAGGATTTTACAACTATGATCAAAGCGTTTTGAAATGTAATGAGGTTTGTGTAGGTAAATTTCTCTGTTAATTCCAGTTTTATTATAGTAAATCATATAAAGAAATTTTAATCTCTGTTTATGGCGGCGGTCAGAAAGACACTCCCATCCTAGTTCAGCCTTCATTGCAGTGCAGCTCTCTCTCCTTCCGTACCGTCCCAAGACGAACCTGGCTGCACGATTTTGTATTTGCTCAAGAGCCACAATGAAGGTTACCTCGGCGGGGCCCCACACGACACAACCGTATTCTAAGATAGGTCTGATACAAGTAGTCTACGCCACACGTTTTAAATTCAAATGCGAACATCGCAGGTTTCTTTGAATGAAGTTTAATGTCTTACCAGCTTTGGCTATGAGAGCGTCCACCTGCGGCCTCCATGAACATTCAGATGATAGTAGCACACCTAGGTACTTATATGTACTATCTTGTTTTAACTGTACATTGTTCAGGTGGTACCGTGACTGAAATGGTTTTATCCTTTTAGTAAATGAAATATGTACACACTTTGTTATATTCAAATTCATTTTCCATTTGGTACACCAGCTATGAATGAGTGATAAATCTTTCTGAAGTTCTAATGCATCATTGTGATCGGAAAATTTTTTGTACACAACACAGTCATCCGCAAACAACCGTATAGAAGATGAAATTCCTTCAGAGATATCATTAACATAAACTAAAAACAATAGCGGACCCAGAACAGAGCCCTGTGGTACCCCTGAGGTAACATCTGCGTATTCGGAGCAGTTTCCATTCAGTACTACGGTTTGTCTTCTTTGAGAAAGGTAGCATTCAATCCATTTAAAAACAGTCTTATCAATGTTCAGGGTGGTAAGTTTAAACAGTAAGAGTGAATGTGACACCGTGTCAAAGGCTTTCCGAAAATCCAGGAACAAGCCGTCAACATGTCCTACAGTATCTACGCCCGATATTACATCGTGGTAAAATTCTACCAATTGTGTTGTGCAAGACAGCCCTCTGCGAAATCCATGCTGTTCGTTGATTAGTACCTTATGCTTGTTTAAATGATTTAATATTTCTTTATATTAAATATGTTCAAGTATTTTACATGGGATAGGCGTAAGCGATTTTGGTCTATAGTTACCAACGTCTTTTTTGGAACCACCTTTATGTATCGGTACCACGTGCGCAATTTTCCAGTCATGTGGTAAGATACCTGTCGCTAAAGATCTTTCAAAAATTGCATAAAGGTACATAGAAATGGGCCCCGCACAACGCTTGAGTACACGCGGAGAAATTCCATCTGGACCACTAGATTTACTCTCATCAACGTCCTTCAATAGTTTTTCCATTCCATTAACACTAAGCTCGACAGGAAGCATAGGCGAAATGCTCATAATAGTTGGATGATAATTACAGCTGTGTTTAGGTAAGAATACCGAGTGGAAAAAGTTGTTTAGGCATGCAGCTTTATCTCCGTCATCCGTAATTACCTTTCCATTATAATTTAACTCCTGTATTCCAAAGGAATCTGAGCCACACTGTTTTGAGTATTTCCACAACATTTTAGGATTTGATTTCATTTTGTTGCTCAGCTCAGTGAAATAATCGTCTTTAGCTTTTTCTATCTTTAGTTTATATTCGTGGGTAATCGACTTCAGTTTTTCAAAGTGAGCAACTGATTTGCTTTTTTTGAATGCGCTAAATGCCCTCTTCCTTTTGTTGGTAAGTTTTAATATATGTGCTGTTACCCATGGTTGCTTGTGCTTTTTTAGCCGTGAAGAATCAACACTGCGGATATGTGCATTTGTTAACTCGAATAATATATTCTTAAATTTGGCCCACATCATGCACATTGCCCTCCTCAGAAAGACACTCGAAAACAGGAAACGAATTACGAAGTTTTTTAGAAATTGCATCGTAGTCACCCTCCTCATAAAAGTAGATCCTTCTACTCGTAAGTAACCTCGAACACACTTTTTCCCTTCGAATACAAGCAACAACAGCAAGATGATCACTAATTCCTGGAATAACAGTGGCGTTAGTTACGAAATTTGGCGAGTTACAAAACAAGTCTAACACAGCGTCATTGCGAGTAGGGGTGGTAACGTACTGCGTCAAACCAAACGTGTCGACAATATTCTTCATCGCAAGGTTCATGCGCCCGCTTAAACTTATACACGAACCATTACCCCAAGATAAGTCAGGCTGATTAAAATCACCCCCGAGAATTATCGTCTGAGCTGACGCTTCGGAAAGAATTTGATACAATGTTTGCATTGTGCTAATATCTGAGCTCGGCGAGCGATACACCACTCCGACCAAAAACGCGAAGCTATCCGGCAGGATTATCTTGCACCATACAGACTCCAGTGCGTCGCACTTATAATCAATTTCCAATGACTGCAAGGAAGAGCGACCAAACTCACTCGTACTACGATGTTATATCTCGGAAATTACAGGAGCATTTAAACTTCAACTACCTCTGAAAATTCTTGAATATTTCTAGGAGATATTGCTCCCATGTTCCCAGCAAATCTATAGATCACTCCATACCGATACAACATAGCAATGTCCAACTAAAAGCGAAGAAGCTTTTATGGACAGAATCGTATCTGGAAAATGTGCATACGTGCTTCGGAAGGTAAACAGAACAGAAAGAATATATATATATATATATATATATATATATATATATATATATAGAGAGAGAGAGAGAGGTCGGCAAACTCCCGCATGAGTTGGCTCACTCAGACTCAGATCGCGCCGTGAGTCTGAGTCCGGGCGAGGAATATTTTGGTGAGTTTGAGTACGAGTGAGTTTCGTTGACAGAAATTTCAATGAGTCTGAGTCCGAGTGAGTCCGGTTGAGGAAAATTTTGGCGAGTCCGAGTCCAAGTGAGCCCCAAGCATAATATATAGTGCTTAGGGCTCTAAACACGAGCGAGCCTAAACACAATTTATTAAATGCGAAGCATTTCTTAGCGAACCTCTGGCACTTTGAGCGTTTCTATCTACGTATCTATCTATCTATCTATCTATCTATCTATCTATCTATCTAGCCGCCTACGTCTGGGTGCTCTCATGATCGCCTCGTTAACTTGGTGTAGACCAAAATTGGCATGGGAGGGTAAGAAGATTTGACGAATATGACTGTCGGGTCGTGACATGAATAACGTGAAAATCTTGTCACGTACGTCGTCAAACCCTTTCCACTAGACACATGTGGCACATACCCGTTTATCACGGGCCTAGGTGTACGGGTATGCGCCACAGGTGATTGACAGTTTATATCTACTCAGGAACGGCGAGAACAGACAATGGTAATTTCAATACTAGAGCGTTAAGGAAAACCGACATCGGCAGCGTTTACCCGACGGATGGAAAGAATGAAAATTAGGATCCCAGATGGAATCGAACCCAAGCATTCTGCGTGGCAATCAGGTGTTCTACCACTGAGCCGCGCGCCGTCTATAAACTGGTTTGGAAAAACAGCCTACGCAGGCGTAATATCGGTGCAACGACAATTGTGGTTGTGATGCTTGCTATCTAATTTTACAAGAAAGCAATAAACACTACATGATACTCCTACGATGTGTACTCCTGCGATACAGGCGTCGTATCAGATTAACGTATGTGGTTCCAGTGTTGGCTCCACTTTTATAGCAGTCTAATAAACATCACGTTTGTATTCCTGATTCAGCAAGCTATATTGAAGCACTGCTCGACCCCGGAGGAATACATTAACGAAAGTTGTATATGATATCCACATCACCGCCCCGTAAAGTGCACTTCGTCCGCCAGAACGACGCAGTGTCCTCTTCATTTCTTACGAGGCTGGGCGATGGTCTCATGCTGACCGAGGATGATGCCAGATTGATTGACAGCCGCTTTGTAGACTAGGCTACGTAGGCCACATACGCCCAGGTAGTCTACGAATACGACAAGCGCCCTCCACTGATGTTGGTCTACGTAACACTATCCAGGCCTACCAGCCTCTACGGCCTAAACCTCACCAACGCGAAGAGTGACTTCAAGTTCCGACATGTCGCCGACTCTATCGACAGACAACTTGTCGACGAAATGATCGAGGCATCCACGATTTCCAGCAGCTGTACTATACCACATACTTCACTACACAGGGACCCCTCGTCACCATGATCACGACCGCAAAGTCGTGACCAGCTGCTGGTGCTCACTGATCACGGTGAAGATGCCCTTGTTCAAGAACTGTCAAGGACTTCTTCCACACATGCTCACGGGTTCGTGAAACGTGCGTGCGTTCTCGGGACAAGTATAAGCACTAAATATCAGCTTACCGCTTCTGGTGTTGGTAATACCCACGTTGCCATCGGCAGCGTTACCCAACCGTAGACAACTGGTTATATAACACACATGCGGCTCTTCAACATATATGAGTGCGTGTAAAATTTATACAAATCTTTAGCGTCATTTTGTAACGTGTCACTTAGTAAAAAAAATTACGCCTACAGTCACCTTCCCGCCGCATGCTTCGCATAACATCGACTCCCACGGTACGTGGGATCTGCCGAATTTTTTTTTAGCTAGTCTGAGTGAGCTCCTAATTTTTTTGCCGACCTATGGTGATAACTACTCAACTTCAGCATTACTGCCAGGGTTTTGACTGCTCACGCTGATACTCACTTCTACTCAGGGATACTTCAACGCACTAGCGTTCATAGGCCAGCTCAATATTTATTAATCAGGGGCGTGCCTTGATCCCCCTCCCAACCACCATCCCCCGCGAAAGTTTTCAAAGGAGTTTCTTCATAAAAATAGCTCATGTGAGTCATGTGTTTCGATAAAAATGTCCTTACTGTATTGCAGTCACTGATAACTCGTATGTGAAGATACTAGATCAAAACGCGTATCGTAGAGCACCGATTATACGATATATTGGCGTTCAGGTTTGTTGATATCCTGATCGAAAAAAAAAATCCGGCAGATCCCTGGGAATCAATCTAATGCGAAGCAGCCAGCAAAGAGCTGCATACATCGCCTTGTTTCCCTTTGAGGCAGATGAAGTCATTCATATCATGACATCTATTTCACTGTATACCGCATGTTTGTCATGCATTCATGCATGTGCAATCTGTAATATTGTTACGAAGGTATGGATCTCCTGTGTCCTCCATGTCGGGTAGTTGCGGTGGCAAGACAGCCAAGCGTCTGCTCCGTCGCAAAATCGGTAGAGCTGGGCCGTCCTGCGCGATGTACCTCGCACCTCCACCAAACTCTTACGAAGGTATGGATTTATTTACAGATGAGGTGAAATGATTAAAAGCAGAATGAGCGTAACTGCGGGTAAAGACCGGTCCAGTTCGCCCAACGACACAACCACACAGCCCAATCGCGCCGGCTCCACTACTCTTGCTTTTCTTCTGAGTTCCGCACACTCGCGCGTCTCCCTTGCAATATAATGAAATGTATATTCTGGTATATGCATTGCATGACCTGTCGTTTATGTTCATCACGCACTCATGTCATGTCATACCAATTTTGGTGCTTATCCAATAAAGAAAAGGCCGTAAGCGCACCAAGGCAGTGTCATGTAAATCGTGCAGTACATGACATGCATATTATGATTTGCGTGTTAGGACCTGTCGTTATGTTCATCATACAGTCGCGTCGCGCAAGGTCAGTTTTGGCGTATATCAAGCTAGGGAAACGGCCGCGAGCGCACCATGAGCGTGGCATACAAATCATGCTGCACACGAAATGCATGCCATGATTGTCATGTGACCGCCTGACATTTATGCTCGTCAAACAGCTACGTCACGCAATGTCAGTTTTGGTGTATGTCAAGCTAGCGAAACGGCCGCGAGCCGCCCACGAGCGTGGCATGTAAATCATGTGCTACACGATATGCACGTCATGATTGTAATGTAACTACCTGTAATTTATGTCCGTCGTACAGTAACGCCACGTAGTAACAGTTTTGGTGTATATCAAGCTGGTGAAACGGCCGCGAGCGCGCCATGAGCATGGAATGGAAATCCTGCCCTACCGGACATGAATATCATGATTGTCATGTTACCACCGGTCATTTATGCTCATGATACAAGCACTTCATGCAATACCAATTTTGGTGTTTATCAAGCTAGCGAAACGGCCGCGAGCGCGCCACGAGTGTGGTAAGTAAATCATGTTTTACATGACATGCATGTCATGAGTTTAATGTTACCACCTGTGAATTATGTTCTTCCTACAGTAACGTCATGCAATACCACGTTTTTGACATGTCAAGATAGCGAAACGGCCGCAAGTGCACCCTGTGCGGGGCATGCATGCCATAGCGTACATGACACGCATGTCATGATTTCATGTTACGGCCTGTCATTTCTGTTCGCCATACATAAATGCGTCTTCCTACCAATTTTGGCATATATCCATATAACTAAAGGAGCACTGACACGAATATTTTCAGTTGTTTTTTTGCGTCAAATAACAAGTCAAGCCTTCAAGAGCCTAAAAAAGGTACTGCTAAGCACGAGTGCGCCCTGCAAAAGTTAGTACAGTACGTTTTAAAAGCTAGTTTAGGTTCCTACTGTACTCTGACGTCACAACGTGGAATGAGCTTCTCGTCACGTGCCCGAACAATATATCGTGACGTTTCCACGGCCGCTCCGCACCGTGGCTTCGTTGGTGACGCACAAGCAGCCATCTTGGAAGTTTTGGTACCTAACGTCATCACCACTAGCCAGACTGCTGCGTGATGTCACCAGAATTTGTACTGTAGCCTGACGACAAGCTAGGGTCGATGTCAGTAGGTGCGCCATGGAAAATTCCCTTTAATATCAAATTAAAATATCTTATCAGCATTTGCTGAGGTTCACACTCGCTCAAAGCCGTCTTTGCAAACAGGAGATTTGTATAGCAGAGTAAACTCGCCTTCGAAAAAAGGTGCCAGTGCCCCTTTAACAGTCGCGAGCGCGCCGAGACCATGTCATATAAATATTGCTGTACATGACATGCGTTTCACGATTGTCACGCAATCCAAATTTCGGTATATATCAAGTTAACGAAACGGCCGCAAGAGCAACAAGGCCGTGGCATGTAAATCATGCCGTTCATGACATGCATGTAACGATTTTCATGTTTTGACCTATCATTTATCTTCGTCATACAGTCATGTTGTGCCATATCAATTTTGGTTTACGTCCCGTTTTCGAAATGGCCAGGAGCGCACGAAGTCGTAGGCGGCTAGATAGATAGATAGATAGATAGATAGATAGATAGATAGATAGATAGATAGATAGATAGATAGATAGATAGATAGATAGATAGATAGATAGATAGAGAGGATTGATCCTGTGATGGACATGTGTTCGTACATGTGTGCTGGCATGATTTTACAGCTCAGGGCAATGCAGCTTCCGGCACATGTCTCGACTCTTTCAGTGGCTCATGATGACTATGTTTCTATTTATGTAACGATTACCTTGTTCGGCAGCCTATATAAATCGACATGGTTTCTGTTAATAAACAGTTGGAAGTTGCACCCCATGTCATTTCGTCCCCATCCTCTTTGCGCCATACCAGGTTTTCTCAAATGGTGGTATAAAATTGCCAATCAACATAAAATTGCTTGGCAAGAATGTTTCTGGGGCTAAATTGTGGGAGGCTATTTCTGACAGGTATACATGATGGTGAATGGAGCTGAAGAGAAAGAAAAGCTATACCTTAACACATTATAACAAAGAAGTGCTAGCTTTTTCATGTGATGTGACCAGAATTACATATTAGCTAGAATTATGCTAGAGACTCCTTATGAAAACAGTTAAAAACGAACTTCACCACGCAACGTACACTTGACCTATTGGCTGCTCAGTGCTCTTTTATTTGGCCTGGCACTGACACCCATGCTCTTTTTTAAAATTTTATTAAAGGCACGATTTTAATTTCTATATAACTGAAAAAACCTACAGTTATAAACACGAAATGGCTGCCATGGCAAGGTGTGTGTCCCCGTCTGATTTTTCTGCATTTACGTCACTGTGGAGTTTATAAAGTTGATTCCTTTTCCACTGACTGCATGTAAATGTTTCTTTCAGATGTTGAAGCACAACAAGCCTGATAGAAGAGGACATTCGGGATGTGTTCTTGTAACAGCTGCTGCACATGGCATTGCTATAAATTCCTTTAAGATTCAGCAACGCTATCGTTTCAGTTTGTGCAGTTTACCGAACCAGTTTACCCTGTGGCTCTACAAGGCAGCCAACAAAACAGCTGGCCAGCATCTATACCACATTTATGAAAACTTTGTCACCCATAATTGCACCTAGCTTTTACTCGCAAGGAATGTGGTTTACTCCTGTCACCCTCTGGAACAACGCAAATCAACATGTCAGCTGGGAGATGCTCTCAGGTCCAGCAGGAATGTGTACTGTTTCAAGCTAGGAGTCCAGCAATTTACAGCTGAGACTAACATGTGTTCCTGCTGGAAAATCATGCTTTCCAGCCAAGAGTGAAATCTTCTCTGGCTGGAAAATGCATGCCTTCTAGCTGGGAATAATTTTCAGTTACAGCTGGAAAATTCATGCTTTCCAGCTGGGAATGATTTCCAGTTACAGCTGGAAAATGCATGCTTTCCAGCTGGGAATATTTTCGATTTCTAGCTCTATTATTCAACCGGAAATTTTCCCAGCTGAAGATATTTCCAGCTAGAAAAAGCATTCCAGCTGGAAAAGTATCCAGCTGGGAAAAGTTTCCGGTTCAATAATCCAGCTGGAACTGGAAAATTTTTCCAACTGGGTTGGTAGCACCAAAAAAATGCCCTTCCATTCAACTGGCAGAAAGTCAAGTGCATTGCTCCTGAGATACGAAACAGCCTATTTTCAGTGCCAAGAAACTCAAGGTGACTGTCCACTAGACATCATTCTATCTGAAAATGGGACGCTGCAGAAAGAAGTAGCAATGTTTTGGCAAAACAAGCTAAATCTTCTTGAAGTGACCACCAATTCCTAGTTAAAAATTCTGAACTAAGTGATCGCTTTCTGGAAAGAAAATAGTAACGAAGGACACCTGCCTTCTTGCTCATTCGATGCTAAAGATCTTTATTATTCACTGCCCCATGAGCAACTGCTCAGTTGTATTGAAAGCAGCATTGATAGCTATGGTGCTGTAGCCTTTCTAATTGAATCGAGTGTTTCCACTGTTGGTTTTCTGAAACTGCTTCATATTTACTTGATGTCTAGTTTTCTAAACTGTGCAAGGAGTCTTCATTTGCGGTAGACAGACATATGTATAGGGTCGTCAGTAGCGTCTGTCCTCAGAAATTTGTATTTAGCTAGCCTGGACAGGACGTTGCACATTGCAGCTACGGGAGAAAAAAGTAGCAAGGGTATTTAGGTTCATAAATTATGACCTAGTACAGTTCAATACAGATGACTGAGGATTTGAAAGAGTGTTTAAAGGAGTACTGACACAAAATTTTGAAGGCGAGATACCTTGTGGGATAGATGTGTACGGACACACACGCACAATCTACAAAGTATCAATGAATATAGCATAGAACATATTTAAAATCAATTTTAAAGTGCGCGTCGCAACACTGCACCCGATGCCTGCCTTCGGTTTTTGTGTAAACAACCAACCGGCCCCCTGTGTCATAAGTTTGTGTTGGCTGCTGCGATCCTTGTGAGCGGTCTCCCCTAGATCTTTTCAATAGAAGGAGGGGACAGACCTGCACGAGAGTAGAAAGGCTGATTTCCAAGCCTCGGCAGTGCATTTTTGGGGCGTCACGAATACTTACAACACCTCAAAGGGGATTATAGCAGCACCCAGGAAACCTTCATTGAAAAGGTTGTCAACGCGGTGCTGTGCACCCGGTTTTGTATGCTCATGTAGCCAACTATGTTTACACGAGAACCTTTTTGGGTCCCATCACGCGCTCGAGCAAACGATTTTTCCAGCCGTGATAATTGGGTTGTTAGCTACCTATTGCGACTGAAAAAACAGGCTGCAAAATTTTTGCGTGAGTGCTCCTATAATGATGTGCTCACCCCATTTCATTGTTGCCTGGTACCACTTGCTATGACGTGTGACTGCCACAAGAGTCGTGCATCCACCTCTTGACCTGAAGCTAAAGGTGGAACATAAACGTGTCTGCTGGTCGCATGAACCACAGACGGGGAAGCCTTCGCTGTCCTATGACTCAGCACACTCTAAGCTGTAAGGAAGGGAGTTGGTGAGGGCTTGTTACACAAACGCTTTCTGTAAGTCGTACCGGCACTGCTTTGGTTTGAGTATTCAGAACCAAACAGAGCACTTGGCTTTGGTACCCTTCATACATGTGACTGGCCATTGCAAAATGCGTGATCTGAGGCATGGAAAATGCCGAAGGAATTCAGGATCAGGTGCCTGTTCAAAAACGAAAGAATCAGGGTGGTGCGCAGCACATGCCTAGGCTGCCAAACAACCTGAGAAAGATCGCACAGCGCTGTGATATCAGTATGACCTTTTGAGTCCCTGAGAAGATTTCCAGGTTGTGCAAAGCGGTGAACGCTCCCCCTGGAAACCAAGACTTGATCCAAAACACCGCCACACGTTTGTGCCGTGTGAGCTAGGAGTCGTGTACTCTATGCCACTGTCATGCAGCAGGTACTATGTCGGACAAACGGGTAAGTGCCTTAATGTCAATCTTAGAGAGCGCCAACTGAAGCTGTCAACAGCTACATGCAGCTATCTAACGAAACACTGCCATGACTGTGGCTGCTCCCCACATTTAGAGACGTGCACTGTGACAGGCAGTCATGTCAAGCAACTTGTTCGCAAAATTCTACAGGCAGCTGAAGTTTAGAGGCTTGGTGATAGTTGTGTCAGCAGGCCCTCGCTTTCGTTCCCCAAGAAAGAGACATTACCTGCAGTGCATATGCCTTCCTATCCACGTCTTCCCATCTTTGTAATCGTCTAACCTCCATGGCTTGTTCTGTGTTACCTTGTTTCTCAGTTGGTGTTAGAGTTCATATTCGTGATTATTTTTGTAGCGAGAGCTCCACAGGCCGTATTCTCGCCGTTTCGCTGGGGCCGGTGGCCGCACCGCTCACCGTGTCATCTGGCATGACGTCAGAGGAAGGGCCAGTGAAACTACGTTGCAACCGTGTTTCCAGTTGAAAGTCAGCATTGTCTGTGTGTGCATGTTCTACTCTGTCCGTATTCAGTTGCGCTGTTCAAAGTTAACAGAGGAGGAGCCAGCATTGCACCGTATATAAAGAAGGGGTGGCTCGGTGGGATTCGTCGTCAGATATGGAAAGCGAGTCGGAGAGACTGAAAGAAGACAGGCTTCGTCGTCGGCACGAAAGCAAGAGGCAGCGAGCCGAGGAGACAGATGAAGAACGAGCCACACGCCTCGAGATTGGTAATAGAAAGATTTAGTTTGGCGTCCGCAGCAGCTATTTGGACTGAGCCTGCGAGCCATTTTCTATGGCAGGCTGCACCCGTAAAGCTGTTGCGGACACTCAACTAAATCTCTCCAATAAGATTAACCGTACCTATCGCTGTGCACACACAGGCATAACTGAGTGAAGCCACAGTCTATTTTTTTTTTTACTTTCGTTTTGTATATCATGAGTGTGCTTCAATTTTTATGTTTTAGACTGCACTGCCACAATTCCTCGATTATCCACTTCAGCAACTTCTTGTCACGAGGCATTATCACCACTTTTTTTTCATGTAGTCGTGAACTTCTACATTGCTCTGATGCATACCATAAAAAGGCCTTGCGTTCGAAGCACTAAAACAATTGCGAGTTCAGCACAGCGGCTGCAAGTCTCCCAGGGTGCTCTGTCTTCTCCCGCTGTTTAAATATTCTTTAAGTATATAAACCAACTCGTCTAAGCATTCATTTTAACCAAATAGATATAACTTGCCGAGCTTGTTGTGCAGCAGGTCTTGGAGCTTGCCATTCCTTTCTTCCAGCGCCTCAATTCTTTGCTCGAGGCGCTTGTTTTGCCTCCTCAACTCCCTGTTGATATCTTTTTGTTTTGTGAGGAGGCTCGTGTGGACAACTTCGTCATCTGAACTGCCGTCGCTGCTGCGGGCTCTTTTTGGCTTTCGTTGTCCCCCCTTCAGGTTCTTTTCTTTTGTGGGCTTAGGAATGAACAAATTAACTCATATTTAATCACTGATAAGAGAGGCTTTAAGTAATTACGCTACACATACTAGGAAGTCTACACTTTCCAGTAATACATAGCTCAAAATTTAAGTTACAACCACTGTTTATGTCATGATTCTTAGCTAGCCATGAATATGCCCTATAACATTACATGCCATGTTGCTAACCACAACAGTTGTATCTGCTGAACAATGCGATATTTTTGTTCCACACCGTGTCATTGCCTACACATGCTGTTATTTATGTAGACTGATATAGCCACATGAACTAATGGAAATCAATTTAATGCGTCATTATCACCGTAAAATCAAGAAATATGCTCTGAGAATGAATATAACTTCAAGAAGTGTGCTTTGGCTTGTCGATTCCGAAGCAACATTTTAGCTCGGAAAATAATGAAACAAATGTACAACTAAAGCCCTGCAAACTTACGCAAATGTATCTGTGTGAGCGACTATACTGTGCGACTTGTCAGAAAGTTAACCGACTCTTGGAAGTTCGTGTTGCGTCGATGCATGTTGTTCTATCCTGTGTCATGATTCCGAGTTCTGACGACCGCTTCAGGGTTTGTCTCGCAGAAAAGGTTGTCCGGCACGGCAATTCTTTTCTTCCCCATTTTTGCGACAAGGTCACTGAAGTTGGCTATAATGCAGTGAACACAAAAAATTGGAGCAGGCTGCTATATCATCACATCAAAACTTACAATTGGATGTAAACATGTTCCTCTATGATTAAAGCTCAACTGCAAATGCATGCGCTCAATTCACACAAGCTGCAAGTAGATTCATTTATAATATATACACATATATGTTGGTCAATGAGAACAGGGACATGGAAGCTTTGTTGGTATAAGCGTGAAGAACAACTCATATCGTTGTCACACGGGCGATTATTATCGCGATCAGAATCCGATTTATTGATCGCGATCAATAGTAATCGCGGCTACACTGTAGGCTAGTCTACGTTATAACGTACGCCACTTTTTTTTATTGGCGATCGTGCAGGCGTGATGGAGTGAATTTCTCTCTACGCAAGCTGCAAAGGGGAGCCGATCACAGTAAAAAAATTCGATCCCAATGGAGCCTAGCCGCGATCAACAGTGCACAGTGTGATACCGAGTATGAGTCGAGTTTGACGCATGCATGGGCGGTCGATAACCAGATCGCGATGCGGAGATCGCCTTCCGCCTAGAGTTGGTGAGAAGTAACCGGTCAGCAACACCAGCTGATCCTCATCAAATCTCGTGTCACAAGGTGCACTGCTGATCGCGATTAAGCCCGGCCGGGATCAAACTTCTCAGCAGAGACTGGCTTCCTCCTGTAGGAACTGATCACGATCATAATTTGATTTCATCCGGAGCAGGCCCAATCGCGATCAAAACTGACCGTTTGACACCGGTTAATACTGCGGTGTCACACAGCGCACTGCTGATCACGATCGAACTCGATCAGGATTAAATTTCTCCACATAGATTCGCTCCCTTCTACAGCTTGCGTATGGGAGCCAGTCGCGATCGTGAAATTTGAACGCAAGCAGGGCTCGATCGCGTTCAAGTGCTACTACGGTCACTTTTTAATTGCGATCAGGCTCGATCGGGATCCAGACGAGCGCGATCTGCCTCGTTGATCGAAGAAATCCGATCCAGGTCGGCCGCATTGGATCAAAAGTGCCCGTGTCACATTGCAACACGAGCCCGACACACGGATAAAATATGGCACACAAAATGAGAAACACAAAGATGTTTTCTTTGTGCCGTCTTTCGTCCGTGCGTCGTGTTAAACACGCACAAGCCAAAATGCCATAGAAAATAAAATCCCACTCACCTCCAATAAGACGACATCGCCAATATAGTAGCCTTCCTCGATGTTGCCACCTGCGTCGCTCCTCCAGTAGACCTCTTTGTTTTTTGATAGGTCATTTACGCTTCGCGGACTGAAATCTTTATTGCGATCAGTGTGCACAATCCCGCGATACCCATCTTTGTATACTACGTACGCAACTTTTGGCGCATCTGTCATTTCAAAGCGTTAGTTTAGGTCTGCGGTTTCGGAAATCCAAAAGTTTCAAAGTTGACGCCTACCTGCGCCAGGCGCCGCCTACCTGTGTCAGGTACAGCCAACAATAGCAAGGACAACAAAGACGCCCAATCTCCGGCCCTGAGACAAGCTGCCGCGCTTTTGCTCTCAGCGTTGCCTGCTGCTGCCAACCTACCGTCAGGCGCTGGATGACTTCGGCTCCTACTGCCCCAAGCAGTATTTACGCAGTGTTTAAAGTTAATATTCTACATTTCAGTTGCTTACTAACATCACTTGTGAAAATATTCTAATTATATTTTCTTGCGTTGAAACGGAAAACCTCAAGTACCAACAAAAAAAAAATGCCAGGCCTGCGCGGAAAGCGCACCACAGTCACAGCGAAAGATGGAAGAGCGTCGTTTCTAGAGCCTATTGTAAACTCTCTCGGGGCTACTAATACAAGTACACTAGCAAGGTACCCACTACACCATAAATCACAATATTTGTGAAATTGGGAAGCACCTACAACGCCATTATTCGTCATTGTGCGCAGAAGCGACGTTCCAGCTACACATATGTAAGGCATTATGTGCACTTTGTTTACGTGATGACTGATGACGATGAAGAATTGTGGCTCAGCCCTTTGTAATGGGTTGGAAGCTTTAAACGGCTCACTTGTTACGTAATTCGCATTGTGTGACGCGCGGTCGCTATTTAACTCTCCCACCATGCAATATAACATACATTGACGTGAGAAAGAGAGACAGAAAGAAGGGGGAAGAACTTTATTGAGACCCTGCGGAAATGGATGATGGGATTATGGGCTTCCTTGGCAACCAATCCTCAGCGCCGTGCACCCTGATGGGCTGCAGAAATAAGCGTGTTTTTGCTCCCCTGCACGTTCTCACACACAAACAACATGTGGTCGTTGGAAGCGAAAGATATGGCTTAGCAGTTGGCGATTGAATATCATGGCGCGGTTATGAATTTCATACGTTGAAAGAAAATTCCTCTCGCGTCCTTGAAAAGCTTGCAGAGCGAATCTTAAGATACTTCAAATAAGATACATTTTTAAAACTGGAAAAGCGCCCTCCCAACAAAGTGAACGTGCCAGCTGACGAACAGTTCAAGGGCGTCTCATATTTAACAGACCGCTAATGAAAGCATCTCAACGAATGTGTCAGGGGTGTAGCGAGAAATGTTTTTCGGGGGGGGGGGGGGGGGTTCAACAATACTTTTTGTATGTTCGTGCTTGTGTTTGGATATGTGCATGTATATATACGCAAGCAAAATTGAAAATTTTCGGGGGGAGGGGGGTTTGAGCCCCCCAACCCTCCCCTCTTTGCTACTCCCCTATTGCAAAACCCAGCGCCACTGGGTACCAGCGTCCAGTGCCATGCCTGATTATGGGCCCAGTATAGCGCTGGATACTGGGACGCTGGTACACTGGATACTGGGACGCTGGTGCACTGGATACTGGGACGCTGGCGCACTGGGACGCTGGTGCACTGGGACGCTGGTACACTGGGACGCTGGCACACTGGCATACTGGGACGCCAGTTCTTAGCAGTGACAGACGGCTGCCGCCTGCTATTTTGCATGATAAATGACAAAAATTGCTGATCAGACCATTTATTCAAGAAATGTAAAGACTTGATGGCCACCTCGCAAGAATCATTTGGAGTGATGTGCTGCTTTTTTCATCTCGACCTACAAAGAAATGTTCAAGTGCTCTTCTTGTGCAATTAGCCTGCAGCTTCAGGCACTTGGCTTTAATTTATATTATCATAACCTTTCTGTGGTATCTGAAAAAAATAACATGACAAGAAATGATACCCAGTGTAATCAGCCGTGCATGCTTGCAAACAAGGCTTGATTCAAATTGCTATATGATACATGGCTGGCAGCCACTTTTTTCCTGTGAGAAATGACAAGAATTGCAAATCAGCAAATATCTATTTCCGAAAATAGGCATGGGCCACTTCAAGGTGAGGAAGGACACTTCGAGCGCTGGCCTAGCCGGGCCATTTCGGCAAACAAGTCTCGAAGTACCTTCCTCGCACTGCCCCGCCTCTTTCCCTCAGCCACCTCGCTTGCGTTCTCACCGATGACTTTTTCTGCAGCATCTGAAAAATGTAAGCATGTTATTGTATAGCACGCAACATTACGAAATATTCAAGTAAGATATGAATGTCTACCTTGACTTACTCATTATCGCGGAAACTTTCGCTGGTGTTGCTTGTTTCTCGGCAACACTTTCGGGTGCCCTACGATTCGGTTGGCCAGTAAGGCATCTCTCCTTCATTTCGGGGGTCAACCAGAAAAATCTTGCCATATCTCTGGCCACTTTCATTTCGTGGCCTGACTTCATGATAAAATTGAATTTTGATTGTGGGATCATCATCCCATGTCCAAGGTACACCTGTAAGCGTGGAACACACACACAAAAAGGCTAGTAAGCAAAACAGCGATAATCTAGCTCTCACTGGCATGCTAGTTCATCTGAATAGTAAAATTAAAACAAAAAAGGCCTTAAAATGCCAAGAGAACATGCAGATGAGGGGCAATATTGGGAGCTTGGTTAATTCTGGCAACCTTTTCGAAGGGCTGGCACCTAAGCACTTGAGTTCTATATTACTGCAATATATCGTGTCCATCGAAATCAACTGAAATTGACATTTGCAACATCTCTCAGGAATGCGACCATGATGGCTAGGATTGACACCTCACTTTAACTTGTTTGCAGCAATAAATTCCTCAAACACAGGTATTTTGTGTGATTGTCCAAGTTTGTGATTTTTTTCTTCAAAATTGCTTTGACAAGGAAGGAAAATAATAAACTGATAAAATTGTATTTCACTTGTTCTTTGAGGGGAATAAATATTGTGACCAAGAAATGCACTGTTTTTTCCCTAGGTGCACTCAAAATTCAGAAATCGCGAAATTGGTGGAAAAGTGTTTTTTGTGGCATAAGTTTGTACATTTTTTTCAGGCGAACACATTTTTTTTTCACAAAACTAACTTCGAAACCATTGTTCTGGGTATAATGCCTAGACGTACAGCAAGTTTAATCAAAATCGGGAATGGCGACCGGGACCTCGTGTTCGATCTTATCTGGACACACCCAACTGAAATAACAATCACAGTGAGTGTGAGGCACTATCTTACATGTATGTCAAGAGCAGAAACACAAAAAAGAGCTTAAGAGCAGACTCAGTGAAAAAGAAAACCTTTGGCTCAAAGATAATTTTTTTCATGTTACTAAAGCAATTCCATACGTTTCTGACGAATTTTAGTCGACATAGATTCAAGTGCATATTTTATTCAGTCCTCGTGAAAAGTACAGTTGGTGACTATTTTTTTACCTACCATAAAATGCCGAGCAAGCGCCCTCCTACAATGATGGATAATTCGACAAGATTTGGAGGGGGCCGTTTGCTCGTTCATGGATCAAAATTCAAGATGGCGGCGGAAGAGCTGCTAAGAAATAAAGAATGCACACCCGTGCTTATGAAATGCTTTATTGAAGCATGCAGCCACTGTTTTCATTCGCCCTCGTCGGTCGAATGAAACAGTGAAAATGGTGGGAGGTGGAAGAGGCCGCACATTTGAAATCTCCCAAAGAAGGGAGGGGGGTGCTTGCTCGGGTAGGGGCACTTGCTCGGCATGTTACGGTACTGACACATTTCGGACTTCACAAATGCACCATCAAGGTTCCCATAAAAGTAGTACATTTTCACAGCCGATTCTTTGGACCAATTTATGCCCAAAAATGATTTTTCGGACTACTTTGTGGTCCCTGCCAGGTCCAAAAATCTGTCGGCGACCGTTTAAGCACACTGAGTACACTCATTGCAACATGTTGATGTCCACAAGCTGCAGCATAAAACTTGTCACTGAGTCTGCACTAAGGCATAGAAAACCAATATATGTTTCACTTCACTCCAAGCCACTGAAAGCCACGTCCTACAGCACACTATGAAAAGTTATACAGCCTCGATCGTTGGCAGGATCGCTGGGTAGGTCTCTGAGTAATTCTTACGTAGCACTGTGAGCACCTTGGCGCACATCTTTGGCGTCTCGATGGTATTATGTACGTATACTCACAGGAACACAAACAGATCATGTTGCACTTAAATACATGTACACAAAAGAGAAGTGGAGACCGGAAGCTTGACTACTGCTGGGCTGCTGAGACTTCTCAAGCATACTGATGATGATAATGAACATGTGCTATCATTCTTTTTAACTGGTAGATCATGGGCACTGCAATGTTAAATGTAACATTGTGGTGCCCATTTTCATTTAGTCCATCAGTTGTGAGGGTTTGATCTCAAAACAAAAAAGTGGAGCAGCAAAATGGCATCCGAGTTGATGGCCGGCCGCATTTGTTGCAGCTTTAACCTCCACGGCCATTACACTTTAACAATTAGCCAACACCTGAGGCTACGACCACTCCAATATTATATTTCTTTTTACAAATGGTGCCAAGCACAGCTTACTGTCTTGAGAATATAATGTGGACACAGTGGTCACACGAGTGCATTCAACTTTTTGCACATATAAGACTCACCAGCAAATTTTTATGAAAAAAAGGTGCACCAGCTGATACACCGAAATAGATAATTTTTAAAACTGTTCACTTAGAATGGCATACCGTAGACTAACCTATAAGGCATTAAAGAAGGGTTATATTTGAGCATAAAGCAACCGTGGACTCAAATTTATAGCTTTTGTGGTCTATTTTATAGCAAAACTAAATCTGTAATGATAACATAGAATCCCAATTCTAGAACCTCTTCTTCGCAAGCAAGAATAGAAAACAAATGCAGTTCCACGAAGGCAAGGTTTGGGCTTTCTAACGTTATATGGTACACAATAATTTCATTCCTTGGCATTCTGGAACAACATTTTTCATTAGCCGTAGTCACTTCAATATTTCATTATGAACAGTTGTTCAAAATATTATTCAAAAAAATATTTAGCGCTGAACTTTGATTAGCTTTCAACATTATATGTAATTTTTATAAAATTAGGCAAGCACGTACTGTTAACTTTCCTGTGTAGTGCCCCCTTTTAAGGCGAAAGGAGACAACTTCCATGAGTCATTATACATGCAGTCATAAGGCTGTGAGCATTTACTATTAAACAATTTAACCAACATGAAGAAAATGTTAAAATGGAACTTGCATTGCCATCGACCACTTCAAATAGGCTTGGTTCTTTGGGCACGGGGGTGCTACTGGTAAGGCGATCATCTGAAAAAGAACAGTTTTACTGAAAATGCCACAAGACGAGCAGTATAGCAGCACATGTGAAGTACACAGCAGAAGGTATATTTCCCCATATAAATTATATGTATGAAAGGGGCCTTGAAACTGCTTTGTCAATCACTTATACACACACCCACAATCAGCCAGAAGTAAAAGTTTTTCAGGTCATCAGAAACATGAAGGTCTGAGCGAGTTGGTGCTCCACTGCACTAGTCATTAGCGGCGTGAAAACATAGACTTAGTATAAAGTGAGAGGACAGAAACAAGTGCCAACATCTAATTATAACTTATTTCAGAAACACACATATCAATAAATGCACAAGCAAATCTGCACTAATAAAAAATGCCAACCGCAATGCCAAAAAATGAGCCATTATCCTGGAGATATCAGTGAGATAAAATATCATCAAGCTCCTTAGAGGAAAGGCTAAGGAAAGGCATACTTAAACAGGCATATCACCAGGTTGAGCTGTCTCGGCTGCTTCAACAGTCTCTCTCGTCAGCTGATCAACGCTCTAAAAACAACTGCACATTCGTAGTACATGGAGACAGTGAGTATGCAGTGTGCAGGCCAGCAACACCAGGCATTGGAGTGCAGCTTGTAAGGGCTGCTGGCATTATCCACATATCTTCGGGATAATGGCTCACTTTTGGCATCACAGTTGTGATTTTTTTTGTACAGTAGCGCATATTCACTTGAGCGTCATTACTTATTAGTGTGTTGTCTGACAAACTTTAGTTGGAGGTCAGCCCTTGTCTGTGGCCCTCGCTTCATTTTCATTTATTTTCTTCGCACTGTTAATGTCTTGATCATAACTTGTAACAATGATGCAGCCATTCTTCAATCTGACCTTAACACTATCAGTGCATGGTGTAATGCATGGCAGATGGAACTAAACATAACCAAATGCAAAGCAATGCGCGTTACCAGGTGTACTAACACTCCACCAGCCTATCATATCGCTAACAGCCCTCCAGATTGTGTTTCGTCTTACAAATATCTTGGTGTCTACATTTCATCTGACCTTACCTGGAACACGCACATTTCATACCTAACAAGCAAAGCAAAATAATCACTGGGCTATGTCCGACGAAATTTTTCAAATGCACCACAATCCCTCAAACTACTTCTCTACAAAACACTTATTCGGCCTAAACTGGAGTATGCAGCCTCAGTTTGGGACCCTAGTCAGCACAAATTAATTGATTTATTAGAAAATATTGAAAACAATTCCACACAATTCACTTCATCTAACTATAACAGGACCACTAGCATCAGTTTAATGAAAACTAATCTAGGATTACCATCTTTAGCTTCACGATGTAAAAACGCGTGCCTCTCTCTCTTTCATAGGATATATCACCATCCCCTTTTACGACACCAACTCCTTTCGGCACCACATTACATATCATCTCGCACTGGTCACCAACACAAAGTTAGCATTCCATCTTGTAGGTCCTCCTCTTTCCTTCACTCATCTGTACTACACACAAGTGATGAATGGAATCACCTTCCTGCAGATGTCACCATCAAGGATACTAACCAATTTGAAGAAGCTGTACATGATATCCGTATCTAAGTTTTTTTTTTATTTTCTTTTTAAACGTGGCACCATCATTTCTACTTATATCAAGTGTCTATCTTCACTGATACACCGAATTTTGACTTTAGTTATTAATGAACGTACCATGTGTTCTGTTTTCTTTTTGTGCCGCTATAATTAGTGTAACTACTTGTAATGCTTTCGAATTTTACTTATGAATTGTTCCGAGTTCTTTTGTTTTTCTTCGCTAATATTGTGTCATTTCTTGTGACCTGTTTCTGAGCTATTTCCAGCTTTCTGTATTTTTGCCCCACCCCCCTCTTTAATGTCATTGGCCTTGAGGAGTATTCTAAATAAATTAGAAGCCTGATCTCTGTGCTCTATGCAAAGAGTGCAATCTATTACAATATTTTAAATACACATATGAATACAAATCACAGAGGCACTGACAATAGTTTTCAGCAACCTTCCCATGGCATGTTGTGTGGATCCCACACGTGATCAGTACAATTGGCTGTCCAACTGACCTTCACAGGTAATTTTTTCAATAGTGAAGAAATGTTCGTAATAGAAGAATTCTACTGCAATGGCAATTTTATGAAAAGGCTAGGCACATTTTTGTTGCCATGAGCTCAGTATAAAGTCCAAGTTGCAATAGCATCACCCCATGTGTCATATGCTCTATGCGTGAATGAAATCTTGCAAGGAAGCCGACAATCACGGCTCAAACGGAGAGAAAACCCGCGGGCCGTCTTTTGTCACATGAAAGTTGCTGGAGAATGGTTACGTAGCTACTGCGTACTTTGACAAGGCAGGTACTGTCGTGCAAGCAATATACCTTGACAAGGATCAACAGATGGCCCACACCTTCATACGTGCTATGCTCTGCTGTGTTTGCCATGAGGTGACAGGCAGCACAAAGGTCGCTCCGCTCATTGCAGCAGCCTCGTTTCCTTATGACAGCATTTCGCCGAGTTACACCAGGTGTGGATGCTTTGGGAGTGAGTTGTGAGCCTCACCTAACGTAACATTCCCATCTGTTGCTGTGACATTCAGTGCTCCACTTTTGCACGAAACTGCGACTTTTATGACTTGAATTTAATAAACAGCTACAGAAGAGAGCACACAGTCATAATTTACCACGACTGTTCGGAACTTCCTACAAACAGATAGTAGAGTCTGGCTGCATATAACCTGCTCCATGTAATGCGACCTTTGCTACAATGTTGTTTTCAGTGCTTCTTTTGTCAAACGCCACACCTTGTAACACTGAGGGCTGCAAGTGTAGCATTCAGCAACGTCTGCAACACTGCAACATTGTGCACCTGTACAAAGCAACTGGACAGTGCAGTGACTGCAATGTATCAGTATGCAATGAACATATCAGTGAGATCCCTCAACACCGCGATATGTGCATCTGTGACCGTCGCTTCAACCACGAACACCACCACTACTATTCTCACGTTCATGCTTACCGGTGAGCTTTGTCAAATAGCTTCAGTTGTTTGCTGCTTTTAAGGCATATGAAGAATGTCAGATTACCAAAGAAAATACGAGGAGGTAGCAACCCGAATTCCCACAGCCTATAGCTAAATAATGCACTTGGTTATGGTAGTGAACGAAGAGGTTAGTCCTGATGATTGAATCAGTTCACTCGTCAGCAAAAATGTTCTAGTGCTAAGGAGTTAATAACAGTTCATCACCTGTAGACTCCTAGATACAAGAAGCTTCATTTAAATCATAGTAAAAATGATCTCATAATGCAGCAGCCTAAGTGTTAACACAAACTTAAAAGCTAATCAGTTTCAGGGATGCTTGAAATTTGTTTTTCCAGCAGCAATAATTGACCAAACCTTGACTCAGCTAGTACTAAACAAATGAATTTCCTTCTCCCTTTGGATGGGACATGTTAGGTTTCCAATCAAACACATTCACTTCAGACAAGTTCATCCACATACCCAAACCAATGTGGTCTGTCCTGCCCAGTGTCAGAAACTCATCTTGCAGACCTGAAAGGGATACATTAGATAAATAGAGCAACAATCATTCAAACAAGTTTACTTTAAAGGGAGATGTACTTTGAAAAACTTCAGCCACAGCAGCTATTAAAAAGCTTAGTCCATACTTCACAAGAAAAATTGAAGTTAAACAAAATAAGAAATTACAATTTTATAGCTAAAACAAGGTAGTTTTTTCAGTAGCGCTTCACTTTGAGAAGGCTGAACCACATACCTGTATCGACTTCAGTTAACATGTCAGGAAGTGCTTGGCTGCAAATACTGTCACCTGAAAATTGTAATACTGCATCACCATTTATGCTCTTATAAGTCAACCAAATGGAAATATCTTAAAGGCAACGTTTTCCACTAATAAATGGGAAGGATTGCCCATGCAGGACAATCAAAGAAGACAAACATCTCAAGATTGCAATTTTGTTGTCAGGGGTACTTTAAAGGGATACTGAACAAAATTTTCGCCGCCGAGATAAATGGCCCAATTGAAAGACTAGGTGCTGAAATTTGTTGAAACAGCCTTCATTTCCACCAGAGACTAGCAGAAAATAATGAATTTAATGCATTTTTCGCAAACTGGTGCGTCTAGCGGCCGTGGTGCGAACGAGAGAGGAAGTGACGCGAAACCTGCTGGATACTGACTCGTCAACCGTGCTCACTGCAAAATCGCTTACCAATCGACATCGCAAGCCGCCACCCGCTGCCGCGTGTCTCTCTCAAAACGTGTTCTCACGGAGGAAGGTGTTTCCGTGAGTGTTCTCAATCGGCAGCCAACGACGCCATTGCCGCGCTCTTGGCCGTATATTTGTTTTCTCAAGCGAAGCTTGCCCCCACATCACGGTGTTAGAATAGGTTAGGTGTAACGACGTTCCGCCTCCGCCGTGCAGCCTCCCCGCCGAACACGGAGACGCGCTTCGCATTTTTTCCGACAGGCTGCGCTGGGCGTATCGAGGCTTCAGGTCAGCCGCTTCAACGGGAGCCGCGTCGCTTAAAGCTGCATTTGTGCAACTCTTCAACTGCTCGCTGTTCGTTTTTTTTATCAGGGTAACCGCACATATCACTCTGATTTGAAAGTAAATGCACAACATTAGGAAAATTCAGTGGCGGTAGCCAACAGATGGAAACATGTAGGAACTATAGCTTCTGCGAACAGCGATAATGAGTTAACAGGTCAACACAAACTTCAAAAATATTTTAGCTCGTGCACAAGTAAGGCCACCGTGGCAAATTGGTTGAGGCCACCGTGACGAACTCGGTTAATAATCACTGGGTCAGCAGCCGAGCACCTTAGCCACTGATCCACCGTAGCGGACCTGAACTGGGTTAATCAAAAAGAAAAGGCATTCCCTGCAAAAGAAAGCGGAGCCGAGGGCGGGGGGGTTGTTGACGCTTCACTTAATGATGGTTGTCAGAACAAAGCAACACATTTGACAGTGGTAGGTGAGAAATTCCTCTCGTGGGTTGTAGTTGTGCATGCAACATATAGGATGGATTCAAGCAGCCGCCTCTGCAACGTTTACACGCGCTGGCTGGCACGTGGTAATGAAGGTTAATGTCTGTTTAATGACCAATCCGTCATGACACACCATGTGCCATTCTGATTGTGCCTCTCCTTATTCATCACAGACATGTTGTTTGTTGCAGTAGCAGAAGTAGAACTTTGTGCCCTGATCTGGGTGCACAAACGTGAAATGGTCGTGCTCGTTTCCTTTTCAGCGTCCTAACCATTTGCTTTCCAGTTTTTTCTTTCGGGAATTACAGGAATTGAGAGTGACACCATATTCCGTGACGTCACTGTCTGACCAGTTATAACTAACACGCCAAACGAGACGAGGCCCCATTCGTGCACATATGTTCGCCAGTCGAAACGCCTGCCACCCAAATGCTACCCTATTTGAAATAGCTCATCTTTGTTCATCGTGTCGTTATTTACACACCTTATATTGTCCAGATGGGCAAGAAGTGCTTTGTGCCGCGATGCAGCTCGGGCTACATATCGTGCACGGAGAAAGTTTCCCTTTTCGCTGCTCCGAAGGATAGTGACCGCTTGAAAGTGTGGTGACATGCTATTCCACGGAAGGATTGCGAGTTGCAAACAACAGATTTTGTTTGTGAAAAACATCTTGATGTGCTATTTGTCACCAAATCATGGGAAGCGCTATAAAGGAAACGTTCTTGTGAGGAAACATTCTTTCGTATCATTTAGCCGCACCATATAATACTCGAGCTAAAGCAGCTTTTTCAGGCAAAAAATATGTAAAATTCGTAAATCGTGCTAACACTGTGATAAAATTCTGGGCGCACCATAATGTACATACCTTGCAGTCTCTTTATTTTGAATATGTCAAAGAGCGGCTTCGTAGCCATCGGTCACAAGCTGTCGCCCACTTAATTGCATTCTCTTTCAATCCTGTATTTTCCGACCCGGGAGAGGCGTGTCACGTGCTAATGCACGCCCCGAAAGACCTAAATAGAGTGATTCTATTCCATTACATTAAAACATTCGTCTTCTCACAAATGTTCACGGAATTTGCAAATAAGCGGTTCGTAGTAAAAGGTTCTGAAGGCTCACTTGATCTCATATGCGAAATGCCCCTTAACATGATACCTGCTCTTTACATGATGCTCACTGCAAATACATGAATTAATATTTCGAGGGCAAATGAAGGGTGAATTCAACACGCGTCACGCAACTGCAGATTTACTTTTGTAGACAAAATGCGAGCACGATCACCTAGGCCACGGTGTTGCTGAGGCCGAAGATGGTGCATGCCGAAGCGTCATGCATAAAACACTACTAAGTATTTATATTTAACTTATGTATATGATATTACAATACCACACAATCCTCACAGGGCCTTGAGATATCGATAAACACGCTAAAACACCGAATGTTAGAAGTGCCAGGTTTGTGCTGGGTATAGCCAGGCGACCACTGTCCCGCGCGCGCCTCCTTTCGGCAAGAAAGGGAAAGAGGTCCCCGATTTCTCCTCATTTCAACGAGCCGTCGCTCCACCTAAACTATTCTAACACCGTGGCCCACGTCTACGAATTTGCCGTTTGTGTTGTGTGCTGCTACGTAATGTGAACGGTAATGTGAACACGTAATGTGAACACCTGGCACAACGCAGAATGTCTCAACATTGTTCTGCGCAAGGGTGTGTGAAAAGCAGCGTCGGGAGAGACAAGCCGTCATACCTTTCCGACAGAGCCTAAGTTTTGAAGGATATAGATTTGCGCTGTGCGCTGTTGGGTATCGGGTGTCTCAGCTTGCGGCTGCTTCTGCGCAGAGCTGACAGACGGAGCGGACAAGGCGACGGTGAGTTAAGGCAAATTTACATACATATAAACAGAGGCGTTACATATTCGGCACTGGGGCCGACAGCTTATGGGGCTCGCACTGAGGTGCGACGACGACCCAGGATTTCTTCGTTCGCTGTCCCTCTCTCTGCGCAGCTTGGTTCTTTTATAGCCCTGGCCAACTCCTTGCATCAGCCAGTAGTTCGAAGCCTCCAATCAGGAACCGCCGTTGGTCGCTGGCTGGAATCTGATCCGTGGATGAGAGGGCTTGCCGCACGTTGCGTGAGAAATTTCCGTCGGTCCCGCCAGACGCATCACAGGAGTTACCGAGGTTTGCATGAGACTCCCGCTTTAGTTGGCACCCGTTTGCATCAGGCACCTCGCTGGTGCATCAGACAGTCTATCGATGTTGACCACTTGCGTCAGACGTTCTACCAGCTTGAATGCCTTGCCGAAGCAAGGAAGTTTGGGTTGGGAACCCTGGCATAACAGCGCCCATCGCAGCCAACGTGGGTGCCTTCAAAGCGTGACATTTTGTGCTCCGAACACTTCGAGGATAGTAACTATGAGTCACTGTATAAATTGCTGGTCCCGGCTGCCGACCCATGTTGGGTGATGGCGGCTCGTCTTGCTCGTCGTCCTCGCTATCTCTTGACGAAGCAGAAGGGTCACACGCATATGGTTGTATTTGGCGTATCCGCTTTGGAGGCCTGTCGAACTCGGAGTCCCAATCACTGCTCGTGAAACCACTGTCACTCGTACCTTGCATCTTTGCGCGCTCGCAACACGCTCAGTAGTTGTAGTGGTTTTTGAGGAAGAAGCGCAATTTTCTCTCCCACGTGGGGAAAAGGGAACAAGGCTCAGCGCCACACCAGCCCCCCCCCCCCAAGCCACGCTCGGTTCTTGAGAGGAGAGGTGGAGAAAGGGAAGTGGCAGGGCAGGAGAGAGCGTGCCGGTTGCCCCCCTTTTGCTGGAGCATTCGACGTCACAGCCATCGACAAGCGCACTGACGTGCAGCCGCCGCGCCCTCACAATCCACTAAAAATACAGCCAAATTACGTGAAATAAATGCTGTTTATAGAAACAGCCGTGTCGTCCGAGTCGAATGTAAGTGTTTTCGTAGCTTTTTCAAAATTTTGTTCAATATCCCTTTAAGATGGTGGCACACTACAGTTTGACATACTGTGTCATAATCCACTTTGCACACTGCCACATGAATTATCTTAAATGTACTTATGCAGATTAAAGAATAACTACAAAGCATCACATAAATGGTCAATAAAATGGGTAAACTTGCCTTGATCCATGCCCTGTGCCAGGACATCATATGGCTGCAGTGTATCTGCAGTACAAGAGAAAAGAATTATGTATATTATTAAAAACATTCAACTGTGCCTCGATCTTTTATGATTTCCATTTAGAAGAGAAAACCTAAGGCAGAGAGAACTGTGTGCAGAAAATGTTAGTACAAAGGCTCTATGGGCCACTTGAAGTTCCAAGAAGATGTTGCTAGATGCACAATTCTATCAACCTAATGGTTGCAGGAGCAGCATGGATCAAGGGGCTTGCTCTTGTTAGACAGCCCTACGAAGCCAAGAAAAGCATAACTAGCATTACAGTTAAAACCTGATCCAATGAAACCTGATTTTACGATGTTCTCGATGTAACGAAAAAAATTCCATTCCCTGGGAAATACCCATAGGGTTCAGTATTGCAGTCACTTTGAATTAACGAACAAATGTGGCCACCAAACTAAATTTAATTTAAGCGTAGTCAGAAAATGCTGCCGATTGGTGGTCGAGTCTCCTGAGAACAAGCAAGCCAAGCATTATAGTGTAGTACGTGGCCTGGAATATACCGTGAATTCTCGAAGTCGGCTAGGCATCACGCGTTTTCTTCCTACAAATGCAGCCATATACCCAAATGACTGCGCCACATACCCATGTGTTCCAGTTTCCGCCCTGTTGTCTCTGGCTAGCTTAAAACCCCGCTTCTGGAGACACCTGTCTAGCGTTATGTCGAGACAACCATAAACAGTTTCTGAAATAACTCCAGCGTGCAGTTCATGACTTGCATTTGAATATTTTGCCAGTGCCCGTAGTTTGCCTGTCTTGCAGGAGGTCAAGCAACATACATACTGTATATACTGTAATGTAACGCAAGTATTTTTTATTCAAGATTTTGGCTACCTGAAGTTGACTCTCTCGTCACAATTGAATACGGAAACTCAAGTTGTCTGAAAAGTACAGAGATGCACACAATTGTTTTCTTTTTGTTTTACTTTTTTCATCTTGGAAGCAATGAAAAGTCGCCCCTTGTGCTACAATAGAGTAAATACGGTATGTTACCACTTCATAGTGGGCCGTCCATGCTCCTAATATTTGTGAGCAGCAAGCAGACAGTTACGTGTCTAAAGCTGCAGCAGCTAGTGACGCATTGAACTTTGGCATTCAGCTGGAGATTGCAGGAAGACTAGTCTGTGCATGTGGGCATCCTTGTTTAAATTTGTAGTGGGACAGGTTTCAGGCTGAAGTTAAAGAATTTTTTTCCCTATTAAAGTGTATGTCACTTTACCAGTACCAGAGTGCCACTTCAAATTATCTGTGAGGTTGAATTATGCGAGTTCACATGAAAGGGATTTGACTGCTTGTCCAAAAAATGTTTCAGGCCTCCTTAACATACACTACCTCCCGAACAGGAAACCCATGAGAAGAGCACTGGAGGGCATACCTGAAGCCACAGCTGTAGCAAGCACATCGGTGACTTTTTCTTGTTCAGCGACCCGTACAGCAGGGCACGCCAATTCTGCATGAAAAGCGTTGTCGCAAGACATTAGATAATGTAACATTAATAACAGAGAAAAGCTAGACATTCTTGCATTAAGCGCTTCGGATCTGCACACTATCTCACATAATGCATTGTACAATAACCGGGTTCTACTCATTGTGCGCAAGGACATACCTGTGGCTAGGCTGCTCAGCGTGCCTCCTGTGTCACTCAATAAGCGAAATTGACATATTATTAGTGAGGTAGCAGCTATTTAAGGATGCAATGAAATACTGCACGAGTACTTAAAAAATCTCAATCTTTTGCGTTATTCATCACCTGCAGATACAACAACCTATATACTGTGCAATCCTTTATAGCGAATTTTAGTGTTGCTGCACCTACCATTTATAATTATTGTTTGACTATTCAGTCTTTTCTTATATTTCAAGCTTTCAATGTATTCCTAGACCACTAAATCCCTATTGCGTGTCAATTATTTGTGTATTCTCCGATACTGTGGCATAGAAACTGAAGCAAGGAAGGTTTCAAGATTTCAACCTAAAAGCCAAGTGACACTGACGCGAGCTTGCAACTTACCAAATTTGTTGAGGAGGGCATCTGTCAATCTTCTCGAACGTTCTCTTTCTTGCTCGAGGAGCTCAACAAGTTCACAGTTTCTTGCTTCTTTTTTTGTAGCTCCTTTTCGAGCTCCTCAATTTTCGCCTCCATATTTTTTATTTGCTCATTTTCCTCATTCAGAGGAGCCTCAACACCAGTCTCTGGCTGGCACTCTGATTCACTGTCTTCAAACTGCAATAACACATGACACCATGCAGAAGCCAAGGCGATTGCTGAAGAACAAACTATGAACAAGCATGTGATGTAATACAAAAAAATTATTGACAACTACATGGCTCAAACTTATATTTAATTGGTAGTGTTAACAAGAGACGCACTTCTTTGAGAAAACTTGAACTTAACATTTATAAATCTCAGTGGCATTTGGTGATACCTTGTGTTACATAGAGACCAGTAAACAGTTTGCATTTAAGCATTGTTGAATAGTTAAGTGAGATATTTATTGCAGACTACCTTTTAATATGCAAGACCCCTGGAAATGATCTAGAATTAAAGTTTGAAAACCAGTCCCCAGAATCTGTGTATGAGTGTGTCAATTACTAACAAAGGAGCCTACACACCAAAAGAAAATTAACTGCATAAGGATGCACCAAAGTACATATGGCACACATTCTGAAATCGCATGTTGCCAGTACTAAAATATAAGGCACAAACTCCGAAGTCTAAAAAAGACAAGCTCAAGAGAAAATAAGGACTATGCAGCATGTAATAGCAGGAAAAGATTATGGATGTGACTTTATGAGATGCATTAAGAACCATGCCAAGTCGCGACTAGTGGTGGGGACATGAAAACACAGCTAACACACAAATTTAAAAAAAGTACTGACATGAAATTTCGTGCCTGAGATAGCCTATAGGATCAATTCCCGTGAACATGTGTATATCATCTGCCAAATCTCAGCAGCAAATATAGCTTGGAAGAAATTTTATATGAATTTTGAAGTTCGTGTGCATGATCCAGCATCACCCACCGCACCTCGCCACTTTGACATCTCTGACATCATACAAAACGACCTGAAGGTGACTCTTAACTTCCGCTACACCACTATTGTGGCCGAGCTGCGAGATACTACGCTAAATCATGAAGTCATAGTCATTGCGCTTTTGCCGCTCTTGTGCAAACAGGCTACTATTCCGCTGCTGCTTGTGAGCCCAAGCCTATGGCAAACATGTGGAAGCCTTAAGAATGTCCTTGCTACCGTACAATGATGATAAAGACGACAATGACGATGACGGCAACGACGTCGTGCCACACATGCAGCAACCAAAGGACGCAAACAGACGATGTAGGCAGTGCAGAAGTGAGTCACAGGTCTGTGTACAGTTTTATGGGCTGGATGGCGTTAGTAGCACTCGACTTGCCGTTCTCAAAACTCTCCCAAACCAAAACAGAGACTAGTTGGTAATAAACAGACTAAATAATTATCTGTACCTGCAACAAGCAATGTGCCGCGTTATGACTAATAGGCCTCCAGCAACACATCGCACCAAAAAAAAACGCGAGGCTAATACTGTTGTCCCAATAGCCCCTTTAAAAACTGGGCGTAAAATGCAGTACCCTAGTTTGTTTTCAGCTATGAATAAACTGCCACACACAAGTGCCCAAAGGCATCACTAAAAACATTTCTGTGCAATGAAGCAAGTCATCTGCTTTGTTTCGTGCATATGAAACAAAGCAGATCTATTAGTCTGGAAAGCATATGTGTTGCTCAATGAAAACGAACTCTCATTAATTCGGACAATACTTGGTGCGCTGAGCACGAATTGCCACACACGTTCAATGTAAAGAAGTAAAAACAGTGTTCACGATCAACCAAACCAAGGTGGTGCAGTCTGCATTGCCATCATCACCAGCACAAACCATAAGGTAACGACAGTAACAACATTTCAAGTCAGCACGTTTCAGGTTACCTAAGACAGGGAGGCCTCGAGCCACAGTTACAATGTGAACAAAGTCATGAGTGGCAATAACTGCGACTTTCACGCCATTCTTGGGCAAAGTCAGCACACGATGTACAAATTCATCAAGAAAATGAAAGTGTATTGACGTCATACACATTCATTTATTGTCTTCTTGATACTTTCGATAATTTGGAATGTGGTTAATTCTGACATTTTTCATGGGCCTGTGAAATCCGAATGAATGAGCTCTCACTGTAAAACTGAAGTGGTGTATACTAAAGCTCTGGTGTCATCATCAGCCTGTCTACGCCCACTGCAGGGCAAAGGTCTCTCCCATGTTCCGCCAATCAACCCGGTCCTGTGCTTTCTGCTGCCACGTTATACCTACCTACAAACTTCTTAATCTCATCTACCCACCTAATTTTCTGTCTGGTGCTCTGGTGTGGCAGGTGCTAAATTAGAGACCTGAAGATGCCTGAAGCAAAGGCTGAGATAACACCAGGCACATGCTGAGCTGCAGGTCAACAACATATTGCTCATTACTGTTGAAGACGTTATTATGGTGTGCTTTTTGATGGTAAAAGTATGCCACAAAGGATTAATTTGCACCTAACAGACTTTTCAGCACAAGAAAATGAGACAATAAGTAATTAATGCAGCTTTTGCCAGTATAGAAAATTACAAAACAAACAGCGCAGTAGCATGTGACAAACCAAAGCAAGAAAACAGTTAAACAAAGCCTGCTACACTTTTTCAAGCTGTTATTGGATAACATTGGATATTTCTTAATTAACAGAAATGCCCCAGAGGCAGAGCTTACAAACCAACATATTGTAGGCATTACCACTGCAACTATCAGAAAAGAACACATAAAATAATGAAACAGCAGGGTATTCTATCCATTCAAGTCCTAACCAGAATCCCCCTCGACTGAAGGTTTGCCATGTCAGAGTATTGCTTTTAACTGTGCATGCCTAAATATTGCTTACCAGTTCACGGTTCTGGGAATCCTTAAAAGCATTTATTATGTCTTCAAGCTCCAGCCTTGAAGCTTCTCGCTTCCTTTTTCCTCTGTTCGCGCTTCGAGAGACCTTCATGAGCCTTAGCCATAAAAGGAAAATTCAAGTTAGGCAAGACATCTGGTATTTACTACACAACACTTACAAAGGCTTGGGGCCTAATCGTGACATTCGTATCAGCGAGAACTCGACCAGCAGCCTAGACTGACTAGAACAGATGTGTTACAATGTAATTGAGCGAGGGGACAGGGTGACACTATTGAAACTAGTTTTTTTTGGTAACTGCCATAAAGACAGGGCATAATGGGGACCATAGGAAGCACAGAAAATTAACTGCAGTTTCCTATGAAATTAACAAATAAAGTCACTGAACACCTCATCACTGGCACAGGCTAATATTACTGTGGTCTGTCTAAGCTAGCAAGTTCAAAGAGATAGATGAAAGAAATCTTACCGCGATGCCTTTTCCAACCTTTCCCATAATCACACGGGGAAATGGACTACGGCACGTCTTGAGCTTCCCTACGAGGCCCTCAAGGGAGTCTGACAAAGATTAAAGGAAATTATCAAGGAGGAACAGAATATAGAAAAACATTTTTCACAGAAACAATTTTTCAAGTACGGTGCATACATGCAGTAAACCACTGTTATATTTTTCTCAATGTAGTAGTATTACAGTGAGTGCCTATGAAAAATCTGTTCACCTCACCATGGCAAAACAGGCCTTACAGGCAGCTTCCACCTGCTGCTGCACCACCATGCAAAACTGACTATCTTACACGAAACAAAAACAAGTTTTCCAAATTAAAGGGCTACTGACACCATTTTTCGACGGAGAGTTTAACCTGCCATACAAATCTCCTGTCTACAGTGACGGCTCTGAGCAAGTGTGAAGCTGATATTAAAGTAATTTTCTCGTGGCACACCCACCGACATCAACAATAGCTTGACATCAGGCTAAAGTACTGATTCTAGTGACTTCACGCAGCAGTCCGGCTAGGTGTGATGACGTCTGGAACCAAAACTTTCAAAATGGCCACTTGTGCGTCACTAAAACAATCAAACTGGCAGCCTGTGCATCACCAATGGAGTGAAGCAGCCGTGTAAATGTCACGATATCTTGCACAAGCATGTGAGGAGAAGGTCATACCAGGTTGTGACATCAGGGTACAGTAGGAACCAAGACTAGCTCTTAAAAACATGCTGTAATTACTTTTTTAGGGTGCACTCATGCTCAACAATATATTTTCTTGGCTCTTATGGGCTTGACCTTCGATTTGACGCAAGAAAACGACAACTGAAAATCTTCGTGTCAGTAGCTTCTTTAAATATCAAATTCTGCCAGCTTGATTTGAGTGATATTCTGATCAAATGATTCAGCAACAGACTTCAGCTGAAGTTGACGTTGCTCTATGAAAACAATGTTAGCTCAGCTGCAACGTTCCTGTGAAAAATATTTATGGCACCCTGCCATGAAGAATTTACCTTTTTGTGAGCTGTCATCAGTTGCAAGAACAACACATGTTATGTTACCCTAGCCACTTGGCCATGTGCACGGAGCAAGAAATGTTTCTTCCTCCGTGGCCATGTGTCATCACGAAGACTCATAGTGACAAATGAACTGTGCCTTTTTGTATGATTTACCAGTACGCTACTGCCAGGTTCAGGTCAAACACTAAGCCACGAACATTAAACAAACATCATCCGCTTCGTCTCTGTGCATTATCTTCCTGTCGCCCTGCAATTTACTCTTATTTTTAAATGTCAATCATTTCTTAGTGAATACCTGAGAGACTGGGCGTATCTATCTATCTATCTATCTATCTATCTATCTATCTATCTATCTATCTATCTATCTATCTATCTATCTATCTATCTATCTATCTATCTATCTATCTATCTATCTATCTATCTATCCAGCCCCCAAACTTCTTGCTCTCCTCGCCGTTTGGTTAATGGGCTGTATACCAAAATTGGTATGTCATGTCATGAGTGCGTGACGAACATAAATAACAGACCATGCATTGTATATACCAGAATATGCACTTCATTAGCATGGTATATAACAGAATCTACATGCATGCACGCATGGCAAACGTGCGATAGAAAGTGAACGAGATGTCATATGACATGGATGACTTCATTGACCTCAAAGACAAACATGCACGCAGCTCTCGACTGACTGCTTCGCATTGCATCAATTCCCACAGTGCTTGGGATTTGCTGGATTTTTAAAGGTTTAAATAATGGGTGAATATATGAAAAATGGAAACAAAATGCAAGAACATGATGTATCGATGGCGTGCTTGAGACACGCGCTCAACTCAAGCTTTTGTGAAACGTGTTTATATCGGGCAAGTAAAGTTGACGTCGGCTTACCTGCTAGTGCAGTGACGGTGGCGGGATAAAAATGCTCCCCATGGCCGTCCTCGTCGACCCAGTAGGCCAACACAACTTCATCTTTCTTGAAGTCCTCCGCATTGCGCGGACTAAAACCTTTTATTAGCGAGACAGGGAGCACGGCCCGCTCCTTGTCTTCCGTGTATTGAACGCAAACGAACATTTCCGGGCAAGCGCGTAAGCTCTCAGTCGCACGACAGAGCAGCGCAGCCAAGAACGGAGCGCAGTTCAACACAGAAGAACTGTCGGTAGCGTCGGTAGAATACACGTGGTACAGAGGTACACATAGCACACACCACGGTTGCGCAACATGCTGCAACTCTACACACGAATACCTAGACTACATTATCAGTGTAGGTGACGCTAAAACGTTTTTTTTTTGTAACGTGTGTGTTTGCGTGAACTGCCATTAAACATTAATCGCGGCGTACTTTGTTTCTTCATGTGGTGATCTGAATGAACCGTGTTATCTACATAACAGTTTCGGTTTCTTTCACGTAAAATCAACAACGTAGCCACCAACGTTACTAGATCTGGGGTGCTATCGCGGGACGATTCTATTTTTTATTCCAATGCTTTTCGTGCTTTTCGTGCTTGGCCATTGGTCAAAACGACGGTCCGTCCGCGTTATCAACGCGATCAGCCAGCCGCGAGTGGTGGATGATAAGAATAGCATAGAATATGGCACAGGAATCGGGAATAGCATCGTTCCGCGATTGCACCCCTGGTAGCCACCGCGTTTTCTCCCTTCATCTTCATCCATAGAGTTTCCTACAATACGAAGTCTTCATCAGCTCATTTTCGTATTACGTCAAAGACCGACGTAGTACATGCTGTAAGATGTCAACACGAGCGACATATGCGCGGTGATTTCAGCAGGAGCATGGGGAAAAGAAAAATTCCTAGCCATCAATTATCCACAATGGTCTCATCGGTCTCATTTCTCAACCGCGTTTGGTACCGTCCGCATCTAGCGCGCTATCAAGAATATCGATTTCAGAAAAACGAGTCCTTAAAATTCTCATTCTATTGCCCTAACGAAATCGGAGAATTTTAGGAAATTAAGGTTCCACGTGCCTTAATTAATCATACTTAACATTAATATTTCTTTTTATTTCCACAATAATAACCCACGGGTGACGTGCAAGGCTCAACAGAAAAGAAATTTCTTTATGATCGTGCGTCTGCTAGCCCGTCACCGGAGGCCTGAGAGGAACATGAAGAGGGAAAGAACAACACACAAAGGGAAGGTCATTGTTGGTGTGAGGTATGGTGGCAATGTAAAGCGCTTGGACAACAACATTACAGAACGCAACACGAGCGCCAACTTTCAACGAGACCTAATGTTGAAAGTTATTGCTCGTGTTCGTCGTCTATTCAAGCGCTCTACATCGTCGCTACGATCGGGAGTTTCTCGTCTTGTCCTTTGCAGGTCTTTTTATTTCGGTTAGCCAGAATCAAGTATTGCTTCAAATAATATCAACACCCATTGTGTGTCACAGCCAGTGTAAGCAACTCCACTTACGAACGCTTCGCACTAAAGCAAGTGTCCCTTAACTGCTACAATTCACTTTTATTCAAGTGCATACTCACAGAGCCACAAAATAAGAAATGCAATACTTGATCTCACGATTGTTCAGAAAAGTAGATCAACATGAGAAAGGGCTCAGAGTACTAGAAATAAAGCTTATAATAACAGAGCTGAGCTAGTTAACAACTGAATTGGTTGTCGGCGTTTGTGGGATCTTGACTTATTTCTCGTGTCCGTGTTTGCACGTCCTCTCGGCGGCTGCATAAAATGCTGAGGCCCGTGTACCGCCCGAGGCCTCCACGACGTGCACGCTTAAGAACCCCAGGGGGTCGAACTTTCGGGAGCCCTCCACTACGGCGTCCCCCATAATCATATCGTGGTTTTGGGACGTTAAACCCGATATTATTGTGCACGTCCTCTCTTTTAGAATAAATAATATTTACCAACTAGCTAATTGCTCAGCTGCTTTTCTAAGCTTGATGTCGGGCTCGTAGCCATGGGAATGACAGAAACTGCTGAGCTAGTTGCGTGAGCCAATCGTCGATTGGCCTGCATAAGGAAATAGAGTGTCTAAATAGTTATCTCTCACGTAGATCACCACGCACGCCGGATTGATAGGTGCGCCTATTGCATGGGTATGCGCACATAGGTCTCCTTAGATTCTTTCTTTTCTGCTGCTGTGCGTTTTTTCACTTGGTATAGTCGGCGTTTGTGGTGTGACGTTGTCCGTGTTTGCACGCCCTGTATAATTTAATCATAGCCAGGATTTTTTTACAGAAAGGCGGGGGGAAGGCTTAGGATGAACACCTATTTTGATTATTTATTTTCGGTAAAACACCCTCCTTCATCAAAATTACGAAGGGGGAGGGGGGGGGGAGATATACATGCAGTCCCAGCCCCTGGCTAGCTTGCTTGAGTTGTGCTGTTCCTAATTTTTCTCTACACTACATGTTCACGTATATCGCCTGCTTTTTTCTATTGCCACCAGCGTTCGAGAGAATTTTGTACAAAACCTGATGTGCCGGTTGCACACGTATATATGCCAGACGAAAAGCAATTTTTCATAAATAAGAACACGCAAACAATAAAAAAACTAAGCTCATTCGACTCCTGGAAGATGCCTCTGCTGCGACCACTTTTACTTCTTTTGGGGGGGTTTCACAAAGCTTTTTATTCTAACTGATCGATATATTCAGCATAGGCGTGCGCAGGGTTCCCCTTCGGGGGGAGGGGGGGACGAAGGTTCATTGCAGCACGCGCTCCGTCCATTTCACTTTGTTCTGTAGGAGGTGGTATGTGGTGTATTTTTCTTACGAGTGCGATATCGTTTAGTCGTGTTTTATTTATTCGTTCTTTCCTTAAAATAAATTCTATACATATTTCATTTGCACGCAACTAAAAAATTTTGACACCGTAATGTCCACTAGCGCTGTGTCATATATTTGATGCACTGAATTCAAAAACGGTAATAAACCTGTCAAAGCTTCCTGGAAAAGCATTTATTGCTTAGTTACATTGAGTTACACACTAAATCGAATTAAATAAAATTTAGACAAATTAAGTTGTGCCTGAAATAAAACTCCATTTTTTTTCTTAATATGAACTCGTTAAGAATATAAACAAATTGCGAGTGTTTTCTAAAATTTTTTTCAAGGCGTAACTGCTTGTGGGCATTACCGGCATAGGCTATATGTCCGTACAGCTGCTCCAGCCAGTGCATTCTTGAAAGCGCCACACACATGTGCCAACGCCTCTTTCGTCGCTTCGTTCCACGTGCTTCGCCCTTTCCATTTTGGTGATACGTTTTGAAGCTGGAAGGCTGCAAGTTGAAGGGTCGCTTAGTGCGTTTAGCCTCGGAAAAGGCTTAGCGCTTCCTCGTGGCAGCACACTTTACGTGTTTGCTGGCGAAGCTTCGCCGATGGCAGAGATTCCAACGAAAAATTGGCGCAAATAGTACTTGCACCACAGCAGGGAATTCGGCGTGCCGAAAACTACGTTTTATAGACGCCGAACAAGAAATGCGCAAGGCCTGCAAGAGAGCCCTGAAGAAGCAGGGTCGTCTACGTTCGCGGATGACGCACCATCTTCCAGCGCTAGCCAGTGCTCTAGCGACCATGTGCCGCGTGTGCCGTCACCTCTTGATGAAGCAGGGTCGCCTGCGTGCGCGGATGACGCAGCATCTTTCAGCACTAGCCAGTGCTCTAGCGACCATGTGCCGCACGAACCATCACCTGCTGTCGATGAGTCACATCTCCCGGATGAAGCAGATGGCCTGGACCCCAAACGTCTGGCGACGGCACGTCGCCAGCGCGCTACAGCGAAGACGAGATAGTGGCCACAGCATTCAGCACACTAAGCTCATAAAAGCACCCTAACCTCGGCACATCAAAGGAAGGGCTGCTGTCATGGCCATGTCGTTTGCTATCTCGCATGGCTTGACATGGACAGCATTGGGCGACCTGGCTACGCTCGTGAACAACATTACTGGGGTCTGAGGACGCGAAAACGAGCTCTCACTGCGCCGTCTCTTACAACGAGCATCTCGGGTGCGCGCGCGCCTGATCGGTAGCCCCGCGCTCGTGGCCGCTGCAGTGACCAAATATTTTCAAAATTAACGTCTTCAGTGCCGGCAACACCTTTTTAGGTACCTGCTGGCCTTTTATTAAAAAGAAATTCAATTCTGCCTTCATTTTATACACTTGCTGGGCAAGAAGTCGGAATTGCCCATCCTTGCCTAAGGGTCTCATTGGAGGGGCCGTAACTATTAGTGCAACGACATTATGCAACATGTTTTTAATGATTGTGAAAGATGATGTGGAGGAGAATAAGTGGACAAAGTTTAAGAAATTTAAAAAATGGGTTTTTTTTTTTAATTGTCGTCAGACGTTTCCATTGTTCGGTGTTTTCTTGAACTTAGCCCGATCATATCTCTTTACTGAAAAATTATATAAATACAAGATTTGGCAGTTTGGTAGATACGCATGCGAAGAACGTAATGCAGAATTTTTGTCGCTATGCTACAAGGCTTTTTTGAGATAAAGACCTTCAAAGTAAAGAAAATTTTGCCGATTGGGCCATATTTGAGGTTTTTTATAAAAACATCTACACAACACATAAAAACTAAAAATACCTGAGCAGAAGCAAAAACATGCATACATTTAGGTAAATAAATTTCAGCTACCTAACTTTAATATATTTTGTGCAATTCATAATGAAAGTTGGCCAAAACAGCAGAGCGGATGAGCGCTCCACTCCACCTCTTCGTCATTATTGATTTCCTGTCGTTCGAAAAAATTTTTGGCGGCAAAACAAATTGCGGATCTCTTCTTTCCACTCATCAGGCCATACTATATAAAATTTTGAAATAAATTTGAGAGGTCGACCAGCCATCGTTTGTTCGATCTTACATGGAATCACCCAGATGCATCTACATTTACTCATAATTTTTATGTTACGGTAGTATGGCTATTGTGTTTCAGAGGTGTCTACAATTTAAAATTTTCAGCAGCAATGTAGTGGATGCGCATTGTGGAGGCACATTCACCAACAGCAATAATGTGCGGCCTGAATCAAGACGTGCAAAGCAGTGGCAGCTATGAATACATGGAATGCCTACTTTATGTGTAATATAAATTCTTATGTCACAAAGTACACTTATGACCTGTGATATGTTATCAGCTAGTTAATGAACACAATTCACACATTTTATCAATCAGGTCCCTCACAACCAGGCTCCTCACGTTGAAATCTGGATATCCAATCAATGCACAAGCTGCCATGCAAGGTGGAAAATTTGCATCATAGACTAACTGTGCAGGCCCATGAGAACATGCACAGTTGCAGAGGAAAAACAGGAGTACAGGCAACCAATAACCTGAGGAACAAAATTGTGAATAGCTCTGGAAATTTTGGCTTTATGACAGGCTACTTTTTGCCCGTGACTTTCGCTTTAATGGGTAGATCACACCTACTGATCTCAACTTGCCATGTTGGGGAGCAAGCAGCCCAGTACTGCAGTTTTCTTTCTGTGGCATTCAACACTTGTGGTAATATTTTTCTGTCATGCTTATGCTTCCGTACTTTCACAAGATTTCTCACAATCTAAAAAAGATACTTGCTCATGCAGCTGTATGTGGTTCTTTTTGTTTGTGTTCCTGACAAGCCTGTCAGTCTGCAAAAGAGGTATATACGTATAGTCACATATACAAGAAGTGTGAAGACGCCTCGCCCGGATGACTGAAGCGTGGCAATCACGTCGGTGACTAAAGAAATATTCCTGCTTATACACTTGGAAATGTTCCCTGAAGGTGGAGTCAATGGCTGTCTGTCTCATGATGTTACTTTGTAGTGCGCATCCATTGGTTCAGGCTTTTGTGCACCCATCCTTAAAGAGTAAATGCTGCAGACTTCTAAAGTTGTATTCGCCTATAGAAAAGAAAATTGTCTAGCTGATCAAGCATAAATCTAAGTCTTTTGATTGTGTTGACCATGCTTCAAAAAGAATTCCTTTGAGCTGCCGCAAACCCTGCATCGGGCAATCTCCTGCTTGGAGTGTAAGTGGTTGCTTACACAGCCGTAACATGCATGAATAAAAAAGTTTTGGCATACTGTAAGCATATTAACTAGGCTCATCAGCTTATTTTGTGCACATCATGCAACAAGGATAAGAATTTATGCCAAGACATGGCCATTCTAGTGTTCACACATGTTGTTGTTAGTTCATGCAGGGATTCTGCTTTGTTGTTTTATTTCTGCAGTAAATGCTACATTTTATGCCATTACTACTGGTTATTTGTTATGGAAAGTAGCTTCTGCCAAGCCTGTCAGCATTATTTTTCAGGAAACCATGTAATAAGCTGCAGCACATTTTGGCTTTGTTCTGTGATAGCCAATGAATGTAGAACACTATACTACCTTTTTCACACCAGAATAATGTGTCAGCAGATGCGCCACTAAAATGTGTCTGTTCATTTACGTGTCACGGTAAAGAAATTTAGATTTTTCGCCATGGTGTTGTGAACATCTCTGCAAGAAAGGAATGCAGACTGTGGCCAAGAGCCCATGTGAAAGAGATGTGATTTTTGAGTTCACAAGCCTGCATTTGTGCAGATAAGTTTCAAATTACTGCACCTTCATGTAGCCATTAAAGGCAAGCTGCATTATGTAGCTACTCGTGACAGCATCACAGGTGGTTTTTGAAATACCATGGCTATGTGAGGTGCAAGAGGAATGGCGACCTTCATAAATGTTTGCACTTCCATACAGGTAGTATGGAAGTGCAATATAAAGGTAGTCAAATTTTGTAGGCAGGACTACTTTTGAATGTTTGATTGTCACCAAATATATTTTGCTTAGTGCAGTGGCTTTGCAAAAATGTGCAAGAAAGTTTTGCATTTCTTTATTTTTAGGTGGCATGCGCTATGATGGTCCACCAGCAGAGGCAAGGACACATAGCCAAGTTCTAAGAGACATGCTCATAGCACAGACTATAAAAACCACCGTGAATGGCATAAAGGGGCCATCAGCTTTAATGAGCCTTAATGGTAAGTGCAGATGAACCATATTGAAGTAGAGTAGCCCTTTGTTTTGCGGAATTCAGTGTGAGAGAGGGCTGCAGTCAGTGATATCAGTTGTCCGAGCAGAAGCCAAAGGGAGAGCGTCTTAGGTTATGTTGATATTATCGCAAGGTACTGCAATTTAAAGTTCACTCGATGTAGTTTTCGGCTTATACTCAAATGGAAGTTTTCACTAAGGGTATTTATCTAGATGTATCTATTTATACAGAGGAGTTATGGAATACACACACTAGTTTTAAATTTAATCCTGGTGCTTTATGAATTAAATCAGCATGCGAAACACTTTGTCTAGCCTTTATACTCTGTAGGTGCATTTTCGAATAACTTCACAGGTGTGCTGCACATATACTGTTAAATTTCTTATTAGTCAAGTCATCCTCTTCACTAAGTACCTGAATGCCAGTTTAGGTTGCTTTTATCGTAGCCTAAGTGCCTCAATGTTTACAAAGCATTTGACAGAGTGAACCCAACGCCTCCTAAAAAAGCTATGCCTGGAATGTCGCTCTCTTTCCTATGAGGAGCCTCCTGCCAGTGCGCAATCTCGGAGGCCATGCCTCCTTGTGCACATAACAAGCGTACACTTTTGGAAAGCGCTCACAACTGTACCACTTATTCTCATGACATAAGCTTGGCAGCTGCTCAGAGGCAACTGTGAGAGCTTTGCATGTTTCTAAGGGGCGACCCTCGGAGGCACTCGCCTAGAGTGTACCGGAGGGAAAGGTACAATCCGAGGGTTGGGCATCGTGTTCGCAGCTCACGTTCCAGGCATAGGTTTTATAGGAGGTGTTGGTGACACATGCACTGTTTCTTGATAAACTAAATACTGTAAACATAGACCATGCCATAATTAATTGGACCTTTCAGATATCATTTGTTATGCTTGTAACCACTAATGACACTAATCAATGTTTAGCTATAGTTGACCCTGGTGTCCTGCACGGATCTGTTAGGATATCACGTAGGTCTGCACAGAACATGTAGGTCTGTTAGGGTATCCCATACTGGTATGGTCTCAGAGCATTCCTTCAGGACAACACAAGGTTCAGAGTTTCTAAGGATGCATTGTTGAAAGTGGTAGGGCATGCGAACACAGATACAAGTGAAGAGAACTGGCATTTCTAGTGTAGTTCTTTTGTGTGTATTGGCACACCTTTTCTTCCATAATGAATGTTTAAATAGAATGTATGACATCATACCAAAACTAGGGCTTTACAATGTCAATAATTTATTCTGGCAAACTGGCATTTGCTACATAACCTTGTACGACACAATATTAATGAGAACTAATAGACATAATGCCAAGGAAAGTATAGGGGGTGTTATTTGTAGTTAAGTCATCTTGTTTCCTTCAGTCATAACCTTGTACAGCATGATAGATATACTAAAATTTTTCCTAGCACCGTCACCACTAAAAATGGTAGTTTATGCAATTTATATGCATCCACAGCTTATATAGGCACCATCAGTATGGGACAGTAAGACAAGCTTCACTACAAAAAAAAAAATGTCAAGCTAGCTGGTATGAACACATTGTGGAATAGCACAAGAAAACACACAATGACACAGGCAAGAGAGAAAACTACAGCACTGCATCCTTACAAAGGGCTGCAACTAAGGCAAAATTCAACACCCCTTAAGGTACCATATCCAACAAAGTATACAAATATATTAAGTATTGCAAAAGTTAGCAGCGCGACGCATGAGGCTAGTTGGTTCATAATGCGGTCTTTGTTACCCTACCATAACCGCATCACTATGCAAAAGTTAGCTGAGCCAAGAAAGACGTAATCTCTTCCTTCATTTATATCTGTTATAGAACTAGCGCAGCGACGTAGAATTAATAATGTGTATGCACCCTGGCATGTCACCTCAATGCCTGTAATGCAGGTTAGATGGCTTTTGTAGGAGGCATCATTATCAGTTCTCCTGAACACTTAATATATGTGTTTAATATAATCTTTTTCAGGTTTCAACCTTGTCAAGGGAGTCAGTGCAGAATACATGCACTGCGTTCTGCTGGGGGTGACAAGGCAGATCACTGAAGTCTTGTTCAGTACTACTAGCTGTCAGAAAGGTTCTATGTAGGTATGTACATTTTAGATTTTATTTCATCTTCATTTACATGTGATGTTTAAAGGGCCCCTGAAACCACTTCCACTAATTTTTTTAACATTTCAAGTAAGCCCGCATCATGTTCAGAATGCCGTCACAATCAACAATGCGAAACACGGCAGCGCTACGAGCCGCGGGCACCTACAAATTCCAAGAACAGTCCCTTCTCCTCTCCAGCAGTGTTCACCCCCCGTGAAGTCAGCATGATTTCGGCATGACGTCACATGTCCGCTCACAGGTGCGTGCGCTCGCCGCTCTCCCTCCTTGCACGGTGAGGAGGAACAATTGTCCAGGAAGGGAGACGAGCCGACGAACGAAGGAAAGAGCGAAAGGAGCGAGGGCTTCTAGTATATCATCAAAAGCATGTAACTCGGCTATTACGGCGCCGTTTCGAATAATTCTCACTGCTTAATGTTATTGTAGATTCATGCCAACTGCAAAACTACAACTAAATTTCGACCTCTTGGTGGTTTAGGGGCCCTTTAAGCAAGACATAACTTTGTATCAAACAACCATAGTAGTGAAGTAAAGGCAACCTGTGTGTGAAGTAAAGCTTTGTTACAAAACAAGCTCAGTGGTATCCAATCATAGCAGAATGTTGCAAGTTCAATGATAGTTGTAATAAACATGTCAGAATAGTTAGATGATAAAAAGCAAAACAGGAACAATATTTAGCAGTACAACAAGACATGAAGAAAACAATGAGTAAGATAAGGAAAACTGAAGAATACATTTTATTTATGAAAGGAGAAAAGTTGACCAGTAAACCACTTTGCTTTAGTAGTATCCTCAAGGAATATTAAGTGGCATGCAATGAATGTATGTGATGAGCAGAAATTTCTACACTAATGTATCTGATGGTTTTAGCTCGAATTAGCTGGGTTATAATGACTGAACCTAAAGGAAAAATATAGCACTATCTTGACAGCATAAGGGAGTGGCAAATTTATGCTGTAGGAGCACTGTGCTTGTGATAGAAGTGTTCAGAAAATTAAAAAGTAAGCAAATCGAAAGCAGAAATAGAAACCCGATGAAGTGGTACCTCTTCATGAGACATAATTTGTCCTACACACTATTCGCCTACTCTATTGATAGCAATAAGTAGCCCTGAGCACTAGGTCACAAATGCTCTACTCTTTCAACGCTGCTGGCTGCCATCACTGTTATCTGCCATATTTCTAAGCGAGAGCTCCTCTCGTGCAGACATGCTGCAGTGTTTCATACGATTGATACAACAAACACAATACCAAGGCAGCACTCACATCATGCAGGTCTCTATACATATGACTGGAATGGTGAAATTGTAATGTTGGACCAAAATAATGACCGCAAAGTTGTTCTTTCAACTATAGATTACAATAAGTATGAATATTGCAAGCATATTTCACGCACTTCATTGTTCTCATTTGTACATAGCGCAATGGATGATATAATCTTGTGGTTTACATCTACACAGGTAAAGAGACACGTTTTTTAATTTAAACAATATGCATAAAAATAATTGTGTCATTTTATGTACGCAGGCAGCCCGTCATCTGTGAGAGAAGTTAATAGCCGCCTGCTAAGCATTCAGCCTCCCCTCTGCATCACGCGCTTGCCCCGTCGCATTGATGACAGGGTTCATTGCAAGGCTTCAGAATGGAAGCATTGGCTTCTTTTCTATGCCCTGCCATGCCTCGATGGCCTAATCCCCCAAGAATACTGGCGCCACCTGGCAAAGCTGTCAGAGGCTGTTCACATTCTGCTCACAGAAGAAATATTGGCCCAGCAGATAGACTATGGAGGTAAAGTACCCGATGAATATAGATATCCATGTAATATCTTGCAAGTATTGTTTCTTGAAGAAAATCTTGTTGTCTTTTTTGATCTTTTCCATTAGCAGCTATGTCGATATTTACTAATGCGGTGTCAAAAAATATTAATTCAGAATACGAGCTAACCACCACATGTGGCTGTCGTTTCAAGATATTTGTATATCAAAGATTCACAAGTCTGACTGCTGTACTGAAGATTATAGCGCACGAAAAAAACATGGACAAAAGGAAGACGTGACACACACAGGCTGCTAACTTGCAACAATGTTTATTTCGAAAACAGGGAACCACATATATAGTCAACATCGCTTTTCACCATCATCATTACATGCACTTTGCAAATTCAACTATCTTTACGTAGATAGGCTAACTCCTTACAGGAGAGGGCAATCGACGGTTAGAAATACATTATCTTCCAGCCTATCAATCAAATCGGCCTCGACAATTTCGCGGGTTAGCTGACCTCGCTGGTATTGACAATTGAACATTCCTGAAAAATGGCATGCACGTGGTATGAACATTGTTACTTGCACTGGTACCTGAATTACTGCAGTGCCTGCAGTGGGCATTGAGGAACCCGCCCCTTTTTTCCTTCACATTGTAGTGGTGCTCCTTCAAACGCTCGTTAACACACCGTATACGTTGACCCACATAATTCTTGCCACATGTTAATGGAAGCTTGTACACTACTGCATCAGCACATTCTACAAACCTATTTTTATGCTTCTTTTTGCACCCCTGCTTCTCCAATGAGGCAGGTCTGGTTAGTTTCCATCAACAGCTTCCATTAACATGTGGCAAGAATTATGTGGGTCAAAGGAGACGGTGCGTTAACGAGTGTTTGAAGGAGCACCACTACAACGTGAAGAAAAAAAGGGTGGGTTCCTCGATGCCACTGCAGGCACTGCAGCAATTCAGGTGCCAGTGCAAGCAACAATGTTCATACCACGTGCATGCCCATTTTTCAGGAATGTTCAATTGTCAATACCAGCCGAGGTCAGCTAACCCACCAAATTATCAACGCTGAGTTGATTGATAGGCTGGAAGATAAACGTATTTCCAAACCGTCGATTGCCCTCTCCTGTAAGGAGTTAGCCTATCTACGTAAAGATAGTTGAATTTGCAAAGTGCGTGTAATGATGATGGTGAAAAGCGATGTTGCCTCTATGTGTGGTTCCCTGTTTTCAAAATAAACATTGTTGCAAGTTAGCACCTGTGTCTGTCACGTCTTCCTTTGTCCGTGTTTTTCGTGCACTATAACCTTCAGTATGACATACCAACACGCCCAAGACGCCACGTTACTGACTGCTGTATTTTCTGCTTTTCAGAGCGCCTTCTGTCAACATTTGCTGCACGCTGCGAGTCACTTTATGGTGTGACAGCAGCCACTTTCAACGTCCACCAACTTTATCACCTGGCAGACAGTGTTCGGCACTTGGGGCCGCTGTGGGCACATTCTGCCTTTGCATTTGAGTGTGGGAATGGGCGACTCGTGAAATCCGTTACTGCTGCCCATGGCTTGCCCCATCAAATTGTTGAGCGAGTGGTCATGGCAAAACATTTAGAGCACTTCATCAGCACTTCCGATATCTTGGAAGAGGAGAGAGCAGTTTGCGTGTGCTTTCTTGGTCACCCACATATACAAAATACAGTGGAAGAAGATGGCGCAACATTACTTGGGTTGAACAAGCATGCTGCTTTGAGTGCTTCAGAAGTGCGAGCTCTGAGTGGTGCAGGCTACAGTTGCAGTGACGTAGAGTGCTACGAGAGGTTCATTTTTAGGAAGCAAGTGTACCACAGCACACTCTACAAGAAGCCAACGAAAAGTCACAGCACATTTATGCAGACATCAAAAGGCTTCTTTCGCATTGAGAAAGTTGTCCATGTGTTGTTGGCTGCAGGCCGCATTCGCTTGCTGCTGTGCCGAGAGGTGCTTTTTTTGGACAACGGTCACTTTCCTCAGCACATCAAGCCCTGCTTTTTATCAGCAAAGGCCCCACTCCAAGTTCATAAACCAACAGACATTCTGAAAAGCTGCCTGTACATAGAACTGAACAACGTACAAAAAGCTTTCTTGTGCCCCATGCCGAACATGGTAGCAAGGGACTAAAGAATGCCCTGATGCACCAGATATGTGATTAATTGGTGGAATTGAATAGTGTTGAGTTATTTGTAGGGGTGAGCAAATATTCGAAAACTTCGAATAGCGAATTGCATAGCCCTGTCACAAACGAGTGCTTAATGCAGCGCGCGCCACTGCTTTCTGACGACAGCATAAAATCACGACGCCAGCAGTTCCCCCCCATCAAGCGTGCGCAACAAAAAAACAAACATCAAAAGACGGCACAATTCAAGGCGCCAAGAACGATCACGTCTTCAAAGCGCAACCGGCGGAACATCTCGCTTCTTCGAGACGGCTGCTGACATCAAGCTCCTAGAAAGGGTCCGAATAATCAAAAAGAAAAGCATAACGCTGTGCCGAGTGGCGCCACCGTGCTTGGAACCTGCGAGAGAAATCTAGCCCTTTCACTACCTTCCCCTGTGCTGCACGTCGAAGAAGATACCGGAGGCTTCTGGAATCCAAGTGCGAGGAAATAAAAGCATGCAGCGACAGTCCGGAGATGGTGAAGCTATGTTTTTGAAGTGACACTCGTTCGGTCGGCCAAAGAAGAAGACGTGTGTGATGATGTAGTGCGGTCAGTTGATCTGGAAGAATCGAGTGATGACGCTGTGGGAGCTGCGAGAGTTTTGACGAGTGTTTCCTGGAAGAGAAGCATTCGGGGTTGACGATGAAAGGGAACGATGATGGACCAGCACTGGAGTTTGCATGAGTGTTTCCTGGAAGTGAAGCATTCAAGTTACGTTTCAAGAATTGCAGACTGGACTCGTTTTGTGAATATTCAAGACTTTAAGTGTTCTTGAATAGGTTGTAATGCACAAGATAGCATTTGTGCCATGATTTGTTGTTTTTTCCTGTTGTAACACTGTCAGAGAGTATTGCGAGTTGTGTTGTGATCGTTACCAGCCGAGTGTACATGTTTGTGTGATGTTTGTACTGCCTTAACTGAGAATGTTTTGTTTGTGCTATGAACTCTCGGCTTTGACTCGGTCTTCGGTCCACAACCGGCGTTCACTGGCGCACTGAAAGGACCACCCCCTAAAGGTGTTCGTGCTTTCGTGGTGCGTTTCGGGGGGTCGATACGTCAGCCCTTGGACTCCACCTGGCGATTGCCACCCATTAATGGGATCAGTGAGAAGCACATATTCGAAATAACGAATATTTTTCAAATAGGTTTCGAATAATCAGCACTGATGGGAAAACCTCAACGTAACAACACATCGGAAGAGTGAACGATCATTGTTCTTTTTTTAATTAGTGAACTACCAAGAGGCATGTAGTTCAAGCTTTTACGGGCCTATAGAAGATTTACTAATCACCGTATTAAGAAATTTTTGCTGGACACTCCAGTGCCGTTGAAACAAATAAGTTCTTAATCTACTAGCATTCTCATGAGATTCGTGATGTTCATTCATGAAGCACTTAACTTTTAGGCCTTAGTATTATTTAAAAGTTTGTGACAAAAGCCACCTCGAATATTGAAGTAACTGTCGTACTTATCTATGCAGTTAAGAACACCTCGAATGCTTTAGTCGCTACTGTATACGAGCTTACCTCAGTTCACGTAGTTTTGGTATCTTTTGATGGTTAAGTGCGGTTAAATGTAATGGGAATGTTAGTTTGTAAATATTTGTTTGAAAGAAAAAAGTTGTAAAATTCTAGGTCTGTTTTGAAAATGGTTGCCTCGCTATTGGAAAACTATTCGAATGGTATTCAATTTGTATTCATGTTTGATTCGGTTCTAAATTTCATTATTCACACACCCTTAGTTACTTGTCATAAAGTGTGCTTTAAAGCAGGTGTTGTACTGACATTTTTGCATGGCTTCAGACTGATAACTGAGCAAGTTGCATGAAAGGATGTTTCTGTCTTGGCAAACATTTCTCATTCTTGGAAATGAGAAGGCTCATGCCCACCAACTGTAAAATATCTGAAGCCTTGCATATATGCAAGGCATCATCCAAAACATGAGCTCTTGTCATCAAAGCATTCACAATGGTGTCATTGTTTCGCATGCTTGCTATATCTCAGAACGAGTGCAGTGAACTTCAGATACAATGCTGCATTGAGAAGAACAGACAATGTTTTGCTGAGCACTAACCTTGGCCAATGCTCTACTATTGTAAGAAGTGCTTTTTTTCGTGGTCTTCTGTACAACATATACTCTAGTAGTATAATTATTGGTGGGTAACACTGCAGAGATGCATGTAATGGCCATAGACGGCTTCTATATTTCTGGCAAGCAGAGAGTTGCCAAAAATTTCAAAGATAATTACACAAAATTTTATTCTCATCCTTGCTGAAAAAGAGGAAGACAGAAATAAGTGGCGCTTAGTTTACTAATTTGTCGTCCGTGTTTTATTTTGCGCTGTAAAAGTCAATTCAATATGAGTCAAGACCAACTAGCACGGCTGTTAATTCAGCCTCCTTAGTCCAGAAAACCGTGGACCTTGACCATCTCCCTGGTCTGGTAGATCAAGTTGCGGGGCAAGCTTAAAAGCTGAGCTTCCCAATGTGCTCGAGTCCACTGCCGTATTCGGCGCCTTGTTTCAAGCTGCCGCGATCGCTGCAGGCTAACATATGTGCATATGATAGCAAGGCTAAGCAGGTTGATTAGAGACTAAAGTGGAAACCTTTTTTATCGCTTCCAGTTCAACTAAACTAAAACACTCTACACTTCTGCACACTCATAGACTCACATCGGCTTGGCCATAGAGCAGCGGTGATGCTATTCCTTTTCGCTTAAAGAAAATGAATTTCCTGAAACAAGAAGGTTTCATCACTCCATGAAACGTTTAATGGCTTCCAACCGTATTCGCATCGCCGATGATTTAAATTCCAGGCCAGACAGAGCACAATAAAAGCATGATAGACTGATTTAATGTTATAGATCCCCTGTTCAGCGGTAGCCTGTTATGCACTGCTGGAGCGCAAGGCATGAAAGTGACGCAGAAGCGGCCTCCACCGCAGAGAGCCTAGAGTGCGGGGTCGTGAGACGCGGAGGGCAATCGTCACAGCAGAAGCGTAGGACCAATTTCATTATATAATTACGTGATTGCTGTGTTGAAGGAAAACTTCGTCTCAGTCGGTGCTTTGCCAGCGTGCAGCCGACAGTGACCACAACCGAAAGAGGGGGGCTCCGCCCCCCTACCTTTTCTCAGTGGAGGGGGGCTAGCGCCCCTCCTGTAGATACGCCTATGGTAATTGTAACTCAGGAAAGGTACCACTGCAGATTTTGTTCAAAAGAAGCCACGCTATCGACGCCACTGAAAACTTCCGGACCAAGGCTATTCCATTCAGCTATTGTACGAACCGGAAATGAATATTTATATGCACCAACTCTCGAGTTATAGGGCAAAAATACATGACAGTGATTGGTGTGACAAGATTTCTTCCAAGTAGGAGCAGGTACAGTGAGTCTAAATTGAATTTACCGGCTGACAGCTGATAAAGGAATTTTAGGCGGCCAATTTTCCTCCTGACATTGTTTGTAGTCGTGCCCTAGTTATCGGGGCTGTTGCGGATTGCGTTCGTTGACAAGGCGAGTAAATAAATCTTGCTGCGAATTTTTGAACACGTCCCATTTTATTGATTTGGTATTGTCGATGAGGATCCGAAATTATACTACGCGCTGAGCGCGTCCTGCAGGACGTAAATAAAGTTTTTCCAATGCAATCCAATTCCAGAGCTGGGCGTATGATCATCTTGTGAGCTTTAAGTTTCACGTTGGGGCTGCTCCGCAGACCTTATCGATGCGTTCCTTCCAATTGAGATTGTCAGTGACTGTCACGCTGAGGTATGTAAATTTTTGCACGTGTCTGATTTCCTTGCCATCAACACTGTAATTAAGCTTTGAGAGAGATTTTTTGCTTGAAAATGTTATGCAAGTGGACGTATCAAAGTTGATGTTCATATCCCGCATGGAGCACCAATCAAATATTATTCTCAGAGATTCATTAAGCAGAATTTGATCACTGACACTTTTGACACAACATAACAGCAGACAGTCGTTGGCACATAATCTCACTTCAACCCTATGATTAACATGATTTGCAATATTCTTGTACAGTAAAAACAAAATGGGTCCCAGTACTAAGCCTTGAGAAACCCCCGATGTCACAGGCAATGCAGATAAACATTCAACGGCTATTTCAACAAATTGTTTTCTGCTATTGAGGTATGCTTCAATCCATTTATTTATACATACATAGATGCGAAATGTGTAAAGTTTTTCAATAAGTTTTTTGCGCAGGACTCGGTCAAATGCTTTTGATAGATCCAGGAATGTCATGTGAATTTGCGTTGGCGATGCAGTGGACCGTTTCAAATAACTGAGTAACGGTTGATAAGCGCAGACAAAAAACATGTTGTTTAGCATAAAAAAGATTATTCCCCTCTATGTGCCCTACTACTAGATTAGATGTGTGTTCAACTGCGCACGTAATGAAAATAGGGTGGTAATTTTGAACGTTGAGCTTATTTCCCGATTTAAATACAGGTAAAACTCTAGCCAACATTCGATCACTAGGAAAATTGGCGTTCTGTAATGAAGCAACGAATATCCTTTCAAGAAAACTTGACACCCATTTGCAAAATCGTTCTAGAAATTCATTCGGAATCTCATCAGGCCCACAGGATTTCTTTGTGTATAGTTTTAATAGAGCAGTTATGCCATCCTTTGAAATAATGATGTCATCACAGAGCGTCAGAGGAGTATTCTTGAGAGAACAGTTTAATTTCGTGGAAAAAACTGAGACAAAGAAGTCATTGAAGGCTTCAGCAATTAACGCGGATTCACTGCACATAATACCATACAAAGGAACACCATCAATTGCAGGGTTATTACCTGAAAGGTACTGCCAAAATTTTTGAGGGGAGTTATGTATGAAATCAGTAAGCACAGTGGGAAAATGACATGTCCTAGAATCTTTCAGCCCGCATCAGACCTGTGCACTAAGGGCAGCAATTTTCTCTGTGTCCTTTCGAGTTTGTTGTCACTGTAAATCTGGTGTTTCAAATTTGTTGTCACTGTGTCCTTTCGAATATGTCCAGTCACTGTAAAATTTAGCAGGCATAGCCTTTTCATTAAAAGCCAGTGATTACTTGTCACGTACTACAGTGGAATCAATTCTTCAATTGACACCGTGCATTTAAGTATAAAAAAACGCGTAAAACTGCAACTTTAAGCTCTGTGCCTATGTGACACTGGGAAACTGCAGCCAACATGTATAATAAACTTCCTGGTATTTTCTTCATCTGTAATGCTCTTCTTGTCAAAACAGCTAGATGTGGCAAACTTTTTGACACTGTAGTGATAACTTCATGCTAGTGGCCCCATAAAAACCAGTAGCATGTAAATACTGGAAATTTTATATACAAATACAGTTGCCCAACCTATTGGATTCGTGTTCAACTTGAGAATTCACTGTTCATAGTTGCCTCATTTTTGCTTTTGTCAAATATGTGAGAGATAACAACACAGCCTCTTGGGGGCATAGCAATGAATGCGAGGACTTTTCTGAATTATTGTTCTGCAGCATATTTGCAGCTTCAGCACAGTGGAACCAGTTCCAAAACATCACACATACAACTAGTGCCCAAATATTTCCAGTCATGAAATAAAAAAATTGTGCGTTAATTATTCTGTTTGTATTTACTTTTTGACAAGTCTCACCAAGTTTGCATTCCATATAAATGATGCACTGCTGTAGTAACACTTTTCTCAAGAAACCACGGCGCTTCACATACATTTCCTTCATATGTTTTGACACCTTTACAACACCACAATTTCACACAATACGATGCCCCAGGTAATGTAAAGCATTACTAATTTGTTAATAATTTACAAGCTCTTCAGTTCTTCAGACGTCTAATATTAGCCAGTATACATGTTTAGATGTATATAAGCCACCTAGGTTTAGCATATTAGACAATGTATAGGAGAGTAGCACAGAAAAACAGACTGAAGAAAGCTAGGTATGGCCACACGGAGCTGCACGTGTCCTTTACACCTTTCTTGGTTACAGCACAAAGAAAACAGGTCGTAGATGAGAGAACGGTACGAGACGTTATTGTGTGAAGGAGTACGTTAAAGAAGTGCTGACACGATTTGAGGCACCCTAAAGGAACATTCTTTGTTTCCATGATGTGCACTATCACTGCTCTCCACACATCAGAGCCAGACAACACGTATAAATTATTTCACTTTGATATGGAAGTTTTCATCGCACAGCATATGCAAGCCAGCTTCACCGCAATGGACATAATGACTACGAGTCAACACAGTTCACTAGGCTTGCAAAATGTGCATCCTGCATGCATTCTAAATCGCAGAAATCGCTGTCAGAGTCTCGAACGACAATCAACTCATCCTTTACGTGAACCACATGCGACTGAGACGAACCTCACAGCTGCTGCTAGTATGTTGAAAGTTGCAGTTCTTCTGTGGCGTCATACTTGTATTGACACATCACTGCGAAGCCGCCCTCTCAATACTGAAACCGAAATTGCTGTTTTCGGTCGGCAGAATTCAAAATATATTCAATGAATTTCCAGGCACCACGACACTCTCTTTAGGGTTCTCAACACCTGTGTTCTTATTTAGAGCAGCAACCCAAAAATATTCAAAATTCGTGTGCGTACTTCTTTAAATCAGTAAAATTCTGCAGCAACAAAGGAAAGAAAAAAAACAATGAAAAAGTAAGCATAAAATCAGAGTTGGCCAAGCGCGATTAGCAGATAGGTAAGAAATGTGCTTGTCAGATAACATAATGGAGGGGAAGCTGACGTGCGTGTCTTTGTGAGATTTTATTACACATGCCTCAACGATTTACACTGATATAACTACTTTCCCCTGTGCCATATCTCTGAGTAGCTTCCAGTGCGCTCATTGGTACGAGAGAGAGAAAGCACTTAAAGCGTGTGACAAATCCTTATTATTCTCATTTTTAACGGATGCGCGAAATTTTTGCAGCAGTCTTTTCCTGGGGCAATAAATTCTGACACTGAGGTCATTTGGTGATTGCTTGGAAAAGTGGTTTCTGGCCCCTTTAACGAATACTGGAAGCTTGGTTTCTTCTCACATAAGCTAGAACATGTACAGAATTTTTCAGACTAAGCATTAACTTGGACAAATTTTGGTTGAAGTAATATCATTTTCATTGTGTCTGTTCACCGTAGTGTCTCGAGGCATAATGCATTTGGAAGCTAAGCCTGAGCTTGCTGGTTTGATCAGTGGGCATTGCATGCCATCACATTCGCACAATGCCGAAACAATCTCACCTTCATTTACATGAGAATAAAGCATCCACCTGGCAAAAAGTTTGTTGATTTGGATTCTACTCGGGCATCTGTGATGAAACTGTAGCTTCGGCATCGTCAGACTGTCAATTATGAGCTGTGGTTCATGACTTGACAACGAGGATTCTATGCTTGGGTGAAGGTGATGGAGGCTTCTGCTACATGGTTTTGTAGTGCCCTATATACTCTCTCAAGCAAGTATTTATCATCTATGAATGCCCCAAGGCAATGCTATTCACTGATCTTTCATGACGGCCATCACCATGCCAACATGCCAAACCCTAATTAAGCCACCATAGTTGTCATGACTGCTAGAAAAACAACAACTGTTTGCTGGCATTTGCACATTACGAGTCTGTCATTTGTGTTTTTGTACCTTCTTGCCCTGCACCGACTATACAACCTGGAAAATTAGCTCATGGTACCAGCCGCCCAGCAGGCGTGTCAGTACAATGCAGCGTTGTTTCCCTGACAGACATGCAATTGGTTAATATTGGTGCAGATTCTGTTGCAGAAAATAATTCTGTTTAGCTTACTCCAACAAACCAATAAGCCTTCTTTAATTGCGGCATGCTCTTTTGTTGAAGCAAGTACCTTTGTTATTAAGGCCATGGCCAGTGCCATCGCCAGGAAGGTGGTTTGAGAGGGGGTTTAACACCCGCGCCCAGGTTTTCAAATTTTGTACGTGTATTGTATGCACATAGATACGAACATAGAGGAAGAGAATTGGACCCTCTACCCTTCTTCCCCCACAGAAAAAAAGTTATGGGAATGCTCCTGGTCACGGATGAACATTAGGCAGATACCTGCCTTTTTGAGGCAATTCAATGAGAGGGATGGAAAAGTGTAATATTTGAAAACTTTGACGTTTCAAAGCCTGACCGATTCCTTCACTGCATTTTCAGATACTCATCACTTTTCTTTTCTAGGTGTATACTCACATACTACAGTCATTGCACAAATTGTTTTCCTTAAAGAGAAGCTGAAGCACTTTATAAAAAGGACTTTGGAGCACGTAAGGACAGTTTGATACCTGCTGAGTTCGAAAAGCGATGTGAGAGTTCTCATATGTAAACACAAATAGTACTTTTTTGACAAAAAACAAAGGCTGTGGCCAAAGGGCTAAATGAAACGCTGAGCGAAAGCGGTGACGTCAACTTCGGTATGCCGCGTTATCTGCAACAGCAGCAACGCTGAAGCGTACCCTCCTTGATTAGCTCTGGCAACGGCACGTCATGAGATAGTCACGAAGGCCATGGTTGAAGATACAAGAGATGCTTGCTCACGTAGCACTCCGCTTACGAAGTCTACTGACCGAAGGGTGAAGGTGTGTCCACGTGGTTTCGCCGTCATTTTGCAGCCATGCTAGTTAGCCACGCTGACCGCATCTCGACAAAATGTGCTCGTAAAAACACGAAATCTATGCAGTTCCCTGCACTCTCTCGGAACGTTACATCTGTGCGTGGCTGAGCGTAAGCGACGCTCAGCTCAAAGTGCCTAGTGAGCGGTGCAACCTTCCGTTGGAGTGCAGAATGGCTACCGAAGGTGATGTAGGTTTCTATGCCCACACTTTCATTGCGCTAGCGTGGGTGGAGCCACAAAAACTTTTCTTCCGCGTATTCTAAAGCTCCTGCTGCAAAAACCGCAGAAAAAAATACGACATCGTTGCCAATAATGCCAGTCCTTGCTAACCACGATGTTTTATTGAATTCTAAAACCTCTTCAGTTTCCCTTTAACAAATACATGTAAGTTAACACACTGAAATAAATATCACGTGTGTGCAAGTACCAAAGCTCTGCCTTTTGGAGATTTACGTAGCATTCGCAGGGGCATTTATTGGGCTGACTGCATAGTAGGAGGAAATATAACTACGAAGAAGTGTCTTGTGATTCCACTATCCGCCACAAACCAACCTCTTCAGACGCTGCCTCTCTCAAACAGTGTGTAGTGCCTTCTGGGTAGGATTAGGCCATTCCAGCATCTGCAGCAGACGCAACCGAAGAGAGCCAACCAGTCGTAGCACTTGCTTATGAAGCGACCAGGGCCTATTTCTCCCTTAAACTGACCGACAACTGGCCAGAATGTGTGATTAGATACTGGTAGAAATAAGAAGACAGTGAAATATAGTGACAGATTCCAGCATCCTTTTTGCGTTGCGAGCAGAATTTATATCTTGAAATTGTGTTTAAATGTAACAAAAACCGGTATGTCGCGCAGCCTAGCAGAAGAGCCTTGAAGTTCGATTATGGAGTCAATCACTTTGCTGTATGGAGTCAGATGCGATCATGCGTGCCTTAATTAGTTTTGAAAATTGGAGTATGTGCATTATTACCTATCCCCGCTCTATTCTGTGCTGCTTATGAAGCAAAAGGAGCTGCATGGTGGGAAGTGACACTGCATTTGTGGCTGCGAGTGAGCAATGTCCCTTCAAGCTGTTTTCAACAGCTTTTTTGCTTCGGGAACCCCCAACTTTTTGTGTTGGAAATAAAGTTCAGTTCAGTTCAATGTTGAGCCGTGACGCACGCGTGCAGAGTGCATGCATGCGCAGTAAGCTGCCACACTCGAACACGAACCGCTCTTGCGCTCACTGTTTGTAGCATGTGTTGTCACTTCTGCATACAACTTCATATTCGCCGCAGATCGAAAATTTCTTATGACAAATGTTTCATGGCGTTTTCCACATTATTGTTCCGAGATTATACACTCTGACCACTAAGCTTTTTGTAGCGCTAAAGAAAACAAGGACCATAAAAATTGGTTGTCGGTCCCTTTAAAGGGACCGGCAAATGGCCTGAACGTCTGATTAGATCCTGCTGGAAAAAAAAAGACCGTGAATTATAGAGACAGATTCAAGCATCCATCTTGGAATCCGAGTAGAGTTGATATTTTTTAATTTATTTTAGAAGTAGAAAAAAAAATCTGTACATAGTGCAGACTAGCTGCTCGACTTGAAGCTCGATTATGGAGCAGTAAGAAAAAAATCACCACCTCTTTTACTCCATTGTTTAAAGATTAACTTCATTAAATCGGGTCTGATGGTGGCTAAATCAATTTATTAATTCGGGTTGACGACAACACTGAACCCTATGGGTATTTGCCAAGGAATGGAAATTTCTTCATTACGTACATCAAAAGCTTCTAAAAATTGAGTTTCATTAGATTGAGTTTTAACTGCATAGGCCCCAAGATTATCACGTGATGCTCTCTCCTTGTTTTTTTCCTTCCTACCTGTCTGACTGATATGATTTCATGACAATTACACGAGAAAATACTGCTATATGTCTCAGTGAGGTACAGAAGATGCATAATCCAAAAAAATAGCGCATAATACTGCATTTATTCAAATCTAAGCCGATGTTTTTTTCGAAAGAACGATGTGCGAAAGTGGGGGGGGGGGTAAGCTTTGATTCGAGTACAATGATTAGGTTTTTTTTCTGGCCTTGCGAATTTTGGGGCTCGGCTTAGAATCGGAGCCGGCCTAGATTCGAGTAAATACAGTACTTTTCTACCCATGCCTTCTTGAATCACAAGGCGCCTTTGACAAAGATAGGTCCCCTATCGAAACGTCGGCCAGCCTGCTCTGAGGCACTTTCTCCTGTTTGAAACCTATCCCACTCCGTGTATCCATCTGTCAGCTCCCTTTTTGACCTTGGACACTTTATTAAAAGGACGAGATACATATACAATATTACAGGAGCTTTAGTAATCGTATGTCAAAGGCAATTATAGCACATAACTTGCAACACCAGCAAGCTTCTTCCAACTCACAGTGACATATAGACAGTGCAACCAGACACAAAATCACTCATTTGTGTTATGCGCATAGTGCATAGTGAGTACAGAGACAGTTCTCGAGAAATTATTTTGCACACTTATGTGTACAGTCAGCCAGGCACTCATTGAGCGTAGTCACAACTCTGTTACTGCGGCATGGCAAAACCTGTCAGCAGCTAAAGTTTTGTTACTGAAAGCGATCAAAGTATACCTCAATCATGAGTATTTTTGTGGATTTTTGTAAGCTCACAGGACTGCAGTGACACTTTTTCTTGTTGCGTATACATATCGCGGCTGCAACGTTTCTGAATGCGACCGTGCTGTGCGCCGAGAAACACCTTAATGAAAGCTTGACTAGCAAGATGCCACGATGCTAGATTCAATGTGCGGCCTTACTAACTTGGTCTGTTTCTAATTTCCACGCGCGGCTTACACCAGCTTGCTTAGCTTCTAGACCGCGACAAATCTCGAAATCAGACATGCTGAACACTCGCTATATATACTGCTAAGGAACAACGTACGCAAAGAAAGTGCACTTGCGAACACGTATACGGCAACACGTATTACATACGGCGGTATACCGCGGCTCGTAGGTTGCGCGTAAGCTCCGCGGTTTGCACATACATGTCACCGGCGATTAAAACACGATGTCATCGTGCTTCTCTGCAAAGCCTGCATGAGCACCTAAATCACTGAAATCTTTCTTTTCAACGCAGCGCAGAACGTGTTGGTAATCCGAGACGTGCGGCCGGGAAGACACAGCTGTGTGATGTGATCGCCGCCGCTCGACGAACCGTGTTCCGACAACAGAAACGCGTGTACTGTGTGCTAACGTATCAACAAACTAGATTTTCCCATGAATGTATGCGAGCTCCAATACCGGTAATCTATGCGACGCTCGTAGCGATCTAAAAGGCCGGTCAGCTGCTGGAACGTCAAAAAAATTTTTCAACGTGATAGCAACCCACATTTTCACTTTCGCTGGAGCACATACGTACACGTTTCCAGTGTCGTCTTCCGCCAATACTTCAAGTGCGTGTCGCAAAGCATGCCTGTATGCCATGCATTAAATCATTCTGTAGCTACAGTGCCGAAACACAGCCCAGCGCAACACGTTACCAGCGTGACACACACGCAGTGAATTTTCAAACGCGTTCAACGCTGGCCCCAGTGTACAGCGTGCCAGCTTACCAGCGACAGCGTGTCTCTGCAGTGACCCCAGTGTATTTCGCACTGGTCCCAGCGCCCAGCGGACGTACTCCAGTAAGCCTCGCACTGGCCCCCGCGCCCAGCGGCCCAGCGCGCCACCTATTCCAGTAAATTTCGCACTGGGACCAGTGATCTCCCAGCTATGCCCGCTTCCCCCAGTACAGTACCAGTGTACACCAGTGATCTCCCAGCGCTCCCAGCGTCCCACCTTGCGCATCCCAGTGAAATGGCAGCGCTTCCAGCGCGCTTACAGTGTTCCCAGTACGAAAAACTTACTGGGAAGGTACTGGGAGACGCTGGTTTTTGCAATAGGGTCCCCTGAAGGTGTATAGAGTTGAGTTGTGGAAAATGTAATGATAATTACGTGCAGGTAATCGTTGTGACTGATGGCGTGCGACGATAGCCGGCGTCAGATTGCACAAAACGCGAAATTTCTGGTATGAAGGTATTTGAGAGCACCACACTATGCATGCAGCATGAGCAACTGCACATGGATCGATTGTGATACGTACCCATATTTCATTAAACCCTGTTTTCCAAGACATTGTAACAGGTGTTCAGCCCGCACTTGTGAATGTTTTGCCATTCCACAAGAAAACGTGCGTAAAGAAGCGACGTCAGGTGCCCTCATTCGAACGAAAACAGAATCTCGAGCTCTCGTTTTTGTATGCGCTGTTTAATTTCGCAGGGGTGATGCCAGCTAGGTAAGATGGATATTTCTCAACAGAAACCGCTCGTTGCAAAGAGTAGTGGAGGAAGAAGTGCTCTTTGCCTGTAGAAGATCGCCCGTACTGGAAATTATAATCTTCCCGGTAAATGTTCTTCAGCTTTTAGTTCGCGCATAGTTTCTCAGCAGGGAATTCATCAAACTACCCGCGAAACACAAGCAAAGCTAGAAAACTTCTACTATACATCTAGAAAGGAAACTCCAAAAGTATATTAGAAGTTTAGTTGAGATGTTATTTAGACGTAAGCAGCTTGAAAACTTCATGTAGCTGTGCTAACGTCACGTTATTAGAAGTCTAGAAAACTGCTTGCGAGAATTCTAAAAAACTTCTTGCTAGATATTTTTAGGAGCTTTTTTAGACATTTATTTTTTATGCAAACCAGCTTGTTGAGGAGCTTGCCGTAGTCAATTCGTTGCATCATGCCAGCCTTTTGCAATCACGTTTTAGCCGTTCACTGTCAAGCGTAATAGGTAAAGGGATGCCTGCGTAATATGGCATTAGGTTTATTTCTGGAGCTTCTCTAGCGAGGAGAATTGATAATTCAAAAAATGCAGAAAGTTCAGGCGAAGATGGAAGCTTGAAGAGATAAGAAATTATTGCACACGGGGTGTCGCTGGAGCCATTTCGACAAGCGGACTTGTCAATTAACAGCTTTGAAGAAGACAAGTTTGCTTGTCGAAGCGCTGACTCCGGCGACACCCCTTGTCAAAGAATTTCTCATCTCCTTAAGCTTACAACTTCCCCTGAACTTCTGCCTTTTTTGAATTATCAATTCTGCTCGCTAGAGAAGCTCCAAAAATAAACCTGATGCCATATTACGCAGGCATCCCTTTACCTATTACGCTTGACAGTGAACAGCTAAAAGTGACTGCAAAACACTGGCATGATACAACGAATTGACTAGCGTGTTGCTGGAGCCAACATTTTGAGAAACTAACTTGCCTTCAAGTTCCAGCCTTGAAGAAAAGTCCGCTTGTCGAAACGCCTCCAGCGACACCATGTGTTCAAGAATTTTTTATCTCAGCAAAATTGATGCTCTTCTTGCCAAAGAATTAGTTAGTCCTGTTTACTCAGACATGACATTGCCTTAATTCATTGTGTTCAACACATCTAAGCATTTTGATGTCGGCCCATTTTCATTACTTGTGTTTTATGGAATGCGTTATACCGTGCTTCCAAAAGTAAATGCGAAATTCCAACAAATGTTGTTGGTCATGCATAACCTTTATTGTAGCAATTCCAAACAATATGTTGGTCACTTGACATAGGCTGGAGCAATGGAATTGATGACATTTTTCGAGAACCTGCACGCAACAGGCGCAGTAAAGTACAACGTGTCTCAATCAATCAGACATGTATCAGCACAACAAAAATCGGAAGGCTGTCTTGGAAAACACACGAGCACAGCAGCAATACTTTGCTATATCATCGAACATTTGTAAACGCCAATAGGAGCAGTTCAATGGCTTATTTTTCTCAATGAAGTAAATTTAGATATGTTAAAGAATCTTGGGTAGGCAATATTTAGAGTTCCTCCACAGTGGTGTGTGTCAATATTATTGTGGTTTTGGGAATACCTGGAATTCTAATTTCATACTGCACACAAAACGCACGATGAACCAAGAAAATGTTTCTGTCAAGCATGCACCTACACCAGCATAACAAAGAAACATATAAAACGAAACAAGAGGCTAGTTTAGTTAAACGACAACGAACGCCGTAGCACAGGGCGACATTGGTTTAGTGAAAAATTCCCCCTAGTTGGTAGCACATGCTAAGAATTTTTTCACATAATGAACGCAAGAACAAAAATGAAGGGATACAACATGTGCCCTAACTTTCAGTAGAATGGTTTATTGCACACGAGGCAAGCAGTTGCACAATGCCGGTGCACAACCACTGCACCAAGAAGCGATGCACCGAGATTTGTCTTTTTCCATTTCATTTAAGATTTACATAACACTCATAAGCTCACAGACTACTGCCCATTCCAGAAAGTCTATTCTTTATCTGACAAGGACAGGGACAGAGTAACACAAGTGGTAGGGATCTTTGCGATTTTTGCAGCTTATAGTACTATCAATCTCGTTAGTTAAGTTCTGTTGGTTGATAAAACCTTTGCGTTCTGCAAGAAAGGTTCACGCCCACATGCTCTACAGGACATTACAAGCCACCCATCATTGACTTTATTTACAAGATTACAATGCTCCCTTAACCTATCATTCATGCAGCTGCTTGTTTACACGACATACTGCTTACTGCAGGAAAGAAGTATCTGATAAGCGACAGTTTTTCCACATTCCACAAACCGCATTCTATGTCGTTTCTGGCAAGCTGTTGTGTTCTTCGGTGCTTGGCTGCTAATTCTGCAAATCGATTTCAGCTTTCATGGAGCGGAAAAACTATTTATACATTAGCAAGTGACATCAACCTTATTATGTAGTGCAAAATTTCGTGCAAGTGTGGCACAACAGCTATTCCTTTTTGAGCAACATCACTGTTGGAACGGCAGACTAGAGCAATGAAGTGGTAGTTCCTAATGAGGCCCTCTGCGACTAACACCTTTCTTTGAGTGACGTGTGTGAATCTTTCCAATGTGCTATGTGTCCCGTTGAGTTGTTGCGCTATTCAACTACAGAATAAAAAGGTTGGCCTCACGTGCTAATGTGCAAGTAGTTTTTTTCAGCTCCATGCAAGCTCAAATCGATTTGCAGAATCAGCACTCATGCACCAAAGACGACGACTGCCTCCAAGACACAACATAGCACGCAGTTTGTGGAATGCAGAGAAGCTGTCATTTATCAGATACCTCTTTTATGCGGTAAGCAGTATGTCGGGAAATGGGGCACTGCAGGGATGATAGGTCAAGAGAGCATTTTTAAAAGAGGCGAGCGAATGTTGGGCGAGTTAGTGTCTCGACATAGTAAATACCATCGTAAGTAGCGCAACTAGACAGCAAAACAGTGTTCGTCTGTTCCTTTTTGTTGACCTGTCTAGTTGCGCTACATACAATGGAAATTATAAGAGAGCATTGTAATCTTGTAAACAAATGCAACGATGGATGGCTGGCGTTACAGTGTAGAGAATGTGAGTGGGAACCTTTCTTTCAAAACACAAAGGTTTTATCACCTAATAGAGTTGAACTAACGAAGTTGATAATAGAAGCTGCGAAAATTGCAATAGGGGGCACCAATTTTGTTAGAACTCCTCGACTGTCCTTCTCGAATAAAGCATTGACTTTCTTGAACATGGAGTGGTTCACGAGGTGATCAGTATGCCGTATATTTTGCTAAAATAAGGCGGAAGAAGACATATCTCTCTGCATGGCACCTTGGTTAAGCTTGAGGGCACCACCCCATTGTGTATAAGTGCCTCGCGCGCAATAAACCATTTTTTTAATTAGTGCACACATTGTCCTTTTTTTCGGCTTTATGTTGCTTATGTGCTAAAAATTTTTACTAAGTAGGTTGAGGTCACTTATGAGCACAGAAAATAAGATACTTTGGAAATTTCAACCACAAATACACAAAAGCACAACAGTAAAACCTAGTTAATAGTAGAAAACTTGTAACAGCCAGAAGAAAGTGCAGTTGAACAGCTGATATTGCGCACACAATGCGCTTAAATTTAGGTGTGTTTCAGAATCCCGGGTAAGCCAAATCAACGAGTTCCTCCACAACGGTGTGCATCACAATCGTGTCGTAGTTTTGGCAATACTCAAAATTTTATTTTCATCCTGCATGCAAATGGCACAATGAAGTCAGCCAAGCATGTGCGTGCAACAGCTTACCCTATGTATTTAAGAAATTATGACAAATCGGAACATTTTCGAAGCATATGTTTTGACGCCTTCTGCACATCCTTCTACAGGCCTCACAGCAAAGTTACTTGAACACGGGCATGAGCTGGCGCTCTCATGTATAATTCGTTCAAGTGACCTGTCGGCGGGTTCAGGTGACGCGCTTTCACATTCATTACCCTGAACACAGATTGTAGCCAGGCAGGCATTATCTACGTTTCGGTAGTCGAGTTTTGTGCTGAAAGGTTACTTATCATTATTTTGCACCGAGGCGGTCTGGCGATAAAGCGGCTCAACTGCAGCATCAAGTCGGCGATCGACGCGATAGGGAGCCGATAGCTTTCTTTCTTTCCATGGCAGACCCTTTCGCGCGGAAAGCTAAAAATGACACTTACGTCTGTTGGGTGTCTGAAAGACAATGAGGTCCTAGAGTTTTGACGCTAAAAAATAGCAGAACGAACAAGAAGCACATTCCGAACAGACGAAGAAAGGAACGCCGGAACACTTGCTGCGCAGTTATCGTCGGCGGCTTCGGTGGAGAGGGAGTGAGGGCGCCAGAGCGGCGTCACGGGCGGCCAATGAGAGGACACGATACGATGACGTAAAATGACGAAGTGTGTGTCAACCATGGCCTGCGCGCCCGCCATCTCGGAGGCCATGTCACGACTCTCGACGGTGGGAGTGGCGGGAGGAGGAGGCGAGGTTGAGGAGAGGAAAAGACGCTTTTCTTCCGCCCTCGCTGGGAGCGCAGCTCACCTGAATCGTAGTCCCGTCCGTGAACTCCTGTGACCGGCTCCCCAATCTTTCCTGTCCTCTTCTCTCTTCGTCGCGCCTGTCGGCTTCCGATCACTTCCTTCCCTATTTCTACTTTTCTTTTATCCCCCCTTGCCCCACCCCTATAAGGCACTGCGCCGTGTCGCCTAAAGGCAGACAGAAATTAGGTGCCTTTTTCTTTTTCCTCCCGAACCACCAAGAAGAAGAAAATCTGCGCGCGGAGTGAACAAGGCCCGGCGCGTCTTTGCTCCTCTACCAGGATGCCGCTTCGCGGCGGTTCGAGTCTAGCGGGGCCACCAGAAAGAACTAGCTGGAGATGACGCTCGAAGTGCCCGGGGGCACTCTCGGTCCCCATACATTATTTTGTATCACATTTTATTTCATCAATTAAGCGATCGTCATCGACGTTCGGCGAATGATTTTGTGTCCTTCACGTGCATGGTGGGCTAAAAGATAGGAAAATTTGGTTTACCGATCTTCACATGTTGAAATGGGGAGAAATATACATGCGCTACTCTTTCTTTTTATTGCGCATGCGGTTCAGGCGACCGATATTTTTTTTTATTTATTTATTTACAAATACTGCAGGCCCTATTCGGGCCCAAGCAGGAGTGGGAACAGCATTAACATAAACAATAACAACAATACTGATTACAACAGTCGCTAAATTACCGGTAAAGCAAACGCAAACTACAATCAACATATGCTTCGCAATTCCAAACACACAACATTATAACCGTGATAAAACATGCACATACAACAATTCAACACATGAGGTAAATTCTCTATACATAAAAACATGATAGCATCCAAGGTACTGTAGACTGTAGTAAAATAACTTCAGCGCGCACCCTACAGTTCACGCGAACCAACAAGCCTTATTTGCAAGATATCGTTTTGTCCATATATCTTTCTTTTCGTCACTCATTATGAGTCAGCAAGCAGAGAAGAAACGGCGAAAGCTGTACTTAAGCCCAGATACACCTTTGATCATAATGGCAAAAGCTCTAGAAAAAAATGTTTACTAAACGTTTTAAAAAGACTTCTGATAAAAAACGTTTTTCCAACATCTTTTAAAAAACTTCTTGTGAAAAACGTTTATTCAACGTCGCATAATATACCTAGATGTCTGCATACCTTTTTAGTCCGCTTCAAGAAGTTTTTTAGAGGTTTTGTGTTTCGTGGGTAATTAGGTCGACGGCAACCGTTCTAGAGTGCTGTCCAAATGCCACACGTGCAACGTACAGTGCAATGTTCGCGCTGCCGGGCCCGCACGCTGCACCATGAAGCGCCGTGTACACACGCAAGAGCAGACACGAAAACAAGAAATATCCCGCAGAAACCAAAAAGCTAGTTTCACGAACGACGCGAAAAATAAGTATCAGTGATGCTTTTTTGTGCGCAGCGAAAAAGCCGATCGTTCCAAAGCGCGCCTTTTCTGCCTTCGGCGCTTCATGCCACCGGAAGAAGCAGAAAGTGGCAGGGCACAGATGGTCTGCAGTCGGAGGCCAACGCGGCGCAACCTGCTTTGGCGGGTCGGCCCGCGACGTCCTCAGCACCGCTAAGATGGGACCCTGGGGCGGACCACCCCAACAATGTGCGCGAAATCTCCTTTATTCTTGCAAATAAGTGGTTTTTCTGTTTGCCTCGTCCTTTTCCTCCTCTAACACGCGGAACATCCCGTATAGACTTCTTAGAAACGGTTCAGTCGCGATGCTTGCTCAGGCTGCAAGGAAATAGCACTTGCTTGCTTCCAGAACTACCCTCATGATAGCATCCAAGGTACTGTAGACTGCAGTAAAATAACTTCAGCGCGCACCCTACAGTTCACGCGAACCAACAAGCCTTATTTGCAAGATATCGTTTTGTCCATATATCTTTCTTTTCGTCACTCATTATGAGTCAGCAAGCAGAGAAGAAACGGCGAAAGCTGTACTTAAGCCCAGATACACCTTTGATCATACCACGTTCAACATTGTGTGCAGCCAGCAAACGAACAGCAGCACTTTTCAACCATCTGTTTCAACTCAAGATACAAGCATTTCGTGCGCAGCCACATACAGTGCCCCAGACAGCTCTTGTAGGCACCAATCATCTCTAGATGAGCAACCCATGAACAGTTCTGGTGGTGCTGCAAGCTGCAGTGGTGCAAATGAAACTTCCACAAGTCTAACCAGAGGCAGTTAAAATACAGAACCCAGCAGTGACAACGTAAACACCACGCCTGACATGATCAACGAAGAAGAGACAGACGATGAAGCACTTCAATCTGACGACAGCAGCGAAGACAGGAGCATGGAGGCTCAATCCTTTGATGAAGATGAAGATCAAAGCTCCAGTAGCGAAGCTGACAATCGCAGCGGCCTGGATGATGATCGCACTTTTGTACCACCATTTGACGAGTCTGATTTGCTGGATAAATGCATAGCTGATTTTGGTACCAAAGCTTTTCCTGGGTCGTCAACTACGCTTGCAGTGGCTATTGTGCTAATAATGTAATTTATAACAGCCCATGGGCTACCCTGGTGAGCTGTAGATGACTTACTAAAGCTTGTGGATGCCTTGTTTGGCTTCCGCAGGTGTGGCCTGCCGCAATAAAAGTATCTGCTACGAAAACTTTGGTCCACAAAATGTGCTTCTATCGTGAATTACAACTACTGTTGTAGCCAGTGCTGCAAACTTCTTGAAATTTCTGCTGACAAGGTACACCTTTCGTGCAGTGGCTGCCTTAAAACAACAAAATTGTCGAACATGCAAAGCGGTGCCACATTTTTTTCAATATTTAACATCAGGACGCAATTTTCTAGCCTAATAGCAAGGCTCTCTAGCCTTCTATATAAGAGCCTCTGCAAGCGGAAGCAGCAGGCAGATGATGGATCTCAAACCATATATGATATCACAAGTGCCATGGCGCACCGCTCTTTGCGTGAAAAGGGAGTCCTAAGGTGGAGTGACATAACCATCACCTCCAACACTGATGGCAGTCCACTGTACAAGTCATCGACCTCCTCGATATGGCCAATACAAATGACCATAAAAGAACTGCCTCCACTGTACAAAAAGAAAAATGTCATTCTTGGAGGCCTGTGGTTTGGACGAAAGCACCCAGACATGCTGCTGTTTCTAAAGAAGTTTGTTGATGCCTTGGGCCAGACTTGTGAACTGATCTGGGAGCAATCATCAGCTGTCACTTACACCAAAATTTACACAATTTGTGTGTGCGTTGATGCACCGGCAAGGGCAGCTGTGGGAAACCAGGTTCAATTCAAGGATTTTTTGGCTGCCCATGGTGCTTGGCTTGTGGAGAAAGCCAAGAAGGGAAGTCTATAAAACATGTTTACAAAGCAAAACATCTAAACAAGCCTTCATAATGGTTCAGCATGATTTCCTTAGTGAACTGTGTACCAGTCCCACTAATTTATAAAACATGTTTACAAAGCAAAACATCTAAACAAGCCTTCATAATGGTTCAGCATGATTTCCTTAGTGAACTGTGTACCAGTCCCACTAATTTTGTTTCTGTTTTGTCTGATTGCAGGACGACTATTGTACCTGGATTCAGCACCTAATGTTGAAAGGACAACGTTGGGTGTGCGAAGGACAACGTTGGGTGAGCCTCGCAGATAGGCTAAAAACACCTGTAAATGGTCTCAAATGCACGTCCCCGTTGGCAAAGCTCGCCCACTTTGACCTGGTGTGGGGATACACAGTTGAATACATGCACTGCGTTCTCCTTGGCGTGACAAGGCAATTCACCGACTACTGGTTTGACTCCTCAAACAACAGTGAGGCCTACTACATTGGTAAGCATGCTGTACACCTTAAGTGAAGTAACAGCCCGCACAAAAATTCTAGAAATACTATGCATATTGCCTTCTATGTATTGTCGCCAAAGTTCAAGCATACATGATGCAAACTCACCTACACATAGAAAAATTTAATTTTGACTCTGTGCATGTACCTAGGGGTTGTGCACTCGACATTATTCATGTTGAGCTCTTTCATGTACGCATCTTTAATTTAAGCTGATCTCAAATAATGCATTATTTCACTGCCTTTAATTACCGTGCCTGGTGGTCCATACAGGAGGACTGGGGCAACTTTTAGTGTATATCTGCCTTTGAAAGCCCCTTTGTGAAAATAAATGCACAGAGAAACATGGTAAACACTCATCACAAAACCTTATCTTTTCTATAGAATAACCAAGCAGGTTTCATGAATGCTCATGTACCCAGCAGGCACAGTGCAGGTGCACTTTCCAGACAGTGTTAATATTCCTCATGAACTTCGTTGTCTAACTTCCAAGAACTATGATAAGTAAACAGATGTGCATATCTATAGAATGAGCAGATTAGCTTCAGCAACCACAACATTATACAATCAGAGATAGCAATCTGTGATTAAGAACAACCAAACTCTGATGTTGCCGAAGCGACTTAAAGGAGAGTAAACACGAATATCATACAGTAAACTGACTACAGTATGAGTTCTGTATACTTGCAAGAAATGTCGTGATGAATTTTGATAGACAAGATACAGCAATTTATTTGAATTTTCATTACTACAAACTATATGTGTGGATCCTTTTCCAGAATTTTCACGATAACTATCAACAATATGTCAGGAAAGAGCTGCAAAACACATGATATTGGGAGATGTGTATCACAAATATGATGTTTTTGAGGCAACTCAGCTACCGTAGCACCACGACCATGTCTAGTAGGAAAACAGTTCCACGGACAATGCCAAGTAATCTAAAACAAAATAGTTTTCTATCTCCATTTGCTTGCGCCCAGCTCATGGTTGGATTAATCCTACAATGAAAGTGATGACGTGGTCTCATTGCCAGGAGTTGAAGCTACAAGTTTTGGTAGAACTAAACTGCAAAGCGGTGGCATGCATGTCAAATGTAGCAGACAGTACGTCCACTTGATAGTGTTACCACATTCGTGCTCCATGTGATGCTGCCCAAGAGAAAGACAAGAAGGGGAAGATGGAAGCTTGCGACGAGAAATCGTAAACAGGGGGGTGGGTGCTGGAGCCAACGTTTTGACAAGTGGAATTGCTGCCTTCAAAAAGACCAAGGGCACTTGTCGAAACGTCGTCTGCAGCATGTCCACACGAAGTTTACGAATTTGTCGCGTGAAGTTGCCGTCACAATACTTATTCATGCCGTAACTCGGAGGCTTCCACCTTGTTGGCGGGAATCTTCAAAGTCATCAAATGCTCCATCTAAATTGTGTAATATTTAATTATTGCGGATATTATCGTGTACCTGCTGGTTCTTATCAAGGCCCCCAATAAATCCCTTTCCACATACAAAAATTAAATTGCCAAAAGAGACTTATGTGTCTACACCCCTTTAAGATTACAATAATGCACTCCAATACCTTGTGTTACTTTTTTGCAAATTATTTTAGTTTCAGTTGTGTTATGTCAACATGAGTGTCGGCAGGATACTGTATTGGGGGGTGTGAACCCGTGTTGCATCGAGGCTGGAGGACGGGGAGAGTGCTGGTGTAGCTTGGGTGGAGGGAAAAGTGCTGGTATGGCTTGAGGGGGGCAAGTGCTCCTTTTGCATCCCCCTGCCGATGCCCATGTATGCCAACATTTCAATATATAAATGCATAGAGTTGGATGTACCTTACATAACATTTTTGTGTTAGGCAAGTGCATAGCTCACAGCACCTTTCTGGTGGCGTCATATCATAAGAGTTACATTGGTTCTGGTTTGTGGTAGGGAGGGAATTTGGAGAAACATCCATCCTATGGTTATCATGCCTGCTCACTTTGTTGGTATTCACATGGCCACTTTAATAGGGCAGCACTCATACTGATATTAGAGGTCACGTTGCCATAAACGTTTTTGTGAGAAAATGCTGATGAGCCAAGTGCTTTGACAAGTTGTTGGCAACACCTCTGCGCGTTTCTGTGAACAGACTTTTGGGCTAGTTAGTTTGTAACGCACATTAAAGCCGTAGCGCTGTTAAAACAGGGACCACAGGAAGTGCAAAGGAAATTGCGTATCTGAATGATGCAGGCTTGTGCTTCTGATACGGTTTTTTGGTGATGTTTGCTTTTTCATTGCTGTGTAAGTAGAACCTAGCTGTTTCCGAAATAAAGTTTCAGTTGTGAGTAGAGCACGTCCCATCCTCTTCCTGTGGTGCCTGTCTTAACAGTGCTATAGCTTCAATGTATGTTTCTGTGATACCTAAAATAGTTCTGAAATGTGACGCCATATGTTTTTTAAGTACTGATCACAGTGAAAAATTGTGAGCTGCACCATAATTTCAAACAATGATCCTAATGCCACTCCATGTGACTTCTGTAACACGACATGCATAGAATTGACACGAAAGTGATATTGCTATCAGTGCTGCCCAATTATCATTGTCAGCTGTGTTTCAGGAGACTTCTAAGCAATTTGAAGAGCTGATTAGTGGTTTTAACGAGAATTATTTGCTGCCCCATACAGGACGTCCAAGGACTTTTAAGGTAAATAACCAACGCTTGCTGAGCGTTCGACCACCCCATCATTTTACGCGACTGACCCGCACACTGCACGAAAGGTGCTACTGGAAGGCTCATGAGTGGCGGAATTGGCTGCTATTCTACTGCTTGCCCTGTTGTCGCCATGTCCTTCCGCAAAGATACCTTCGTCATTTTTCTCTCCTAAATGAAGCAATTTTTGTCTTGCTGTTACAAGAGCTGTCATCTGACCAGATTGACCGTGCAGATAAGAGCACTTTGTCAATCTTTTGCACTTCATTATGTAGGTCTTAAATACAAGCTAGAACCATAGGTCGGCAAACTCACTCATGAGTCGACTCACTCAGACTCACATTGAGCCACGAGTCTTAGAGCAAGTAATATTGTGGTGAGTTTGAGTCATAGAGAGTCCAGTTGTGAAAAATTTTATTGGGTCTGGGTCCAAGTGAGTCTGGTTGAGCAAAATTTTGGTGAACCTGAGCCCAAGTGAGACCTAAATGCAAAATGTATTTCTTGAGTGAGTCTAAATGAGCTCTACTTTTTTGACGATCTGTTCAATTCAGCATTGATATCAGCTTCAGCATTGCCTTAAGTCAGCTCATGTCTCTACTGTTTACACAAACATACTTCTATGCACTAGCCTTTATATGTCAGCCCAATATTGATTGACCAGAGGCTTGAGTTACGAAGGCTGGTGGTATTGCGGGGTGCCTTGACCTCCACCACTTCCCCACAATCTCTTACACGAGAAGTTCTTGATTAAAATATCTCATGTGTGCCCTGTCTCAATAAAAATTCTCTTACTGGATTGCAACCACTAATAATTCATATTTTTTAAGGTACGAGATCAAAAGGCGCCACGTAGAGCACCGATTATATGAGATATTGTTGTTAAAGAACATTGACGCCATACTTGCAAAAGCTAATTATGTGCTAATGTATTCACAAATCGACTCCCTCAGACTCAGATCGAGCCATGAGTCTGAGTGAGTTCAGCTGAGTATTTTTTTGGCGATCGAAACGAGTCCAGTTGAGAAAATCTTTAGTGAGTCTAGGTCCGAGTGAGTCCGGTTGAAGAAAATTTTGGTGAGTTTTTGCAGTGTATTTCTGAAATGTCAGATGTCAGCTGAAATTTATTGTACGTTACATTTCACGCCTTGTCTACTTGACATGTAGCGTGCCAAATGCATTGTTACGCCCCCTGCTAAGAAGGCCCTGTTTGCTAAATTTTGTCTAGGGCATTTGCTTTGTTTCAGTGAAACTAAGTATTGAGCTTATGTTTATGGATACTTTGCCATCACTGCACAGGTGGCTTTAATGCAGATCAGTTGTGCAGTGAATGCAGCTTACTCTACTTAAGAGTACCTTAGGACATTACTGCAGGGTCGACAATGCTTTATTGTGACCATTTGCTATAGTTTGAAAAATGTGATTTACATGCATGCTTATTTTGGTCTGTTTACAGAACAGCTTCTTTTTGCCTTTGCGTCGCAAGCGGCTGGGCTCTATGGCCAGCGGTGCATGACATTCAACAATCACCAACTTCTTCATTTGGCTGAAGCTACGAGAAAATTTGGGCCTTTGTGGGCACATTCTGCTTTCACATTTGAAAGTGGGAATGGAGAATTGGTTAGGCTTGTGAATGCTGCAAAAGCTGCGCCAGAGCAGTATTTGAAAATGTACTAATGTCTCAGGAGCTCCAAATTCTACTTTCAGCACTTACGTTACCTTCAAACGTTCTAAATTTTGTACAACTATATTGGGTAACCCAAGAACCGAGCACGCACGATGTATTCGAGCTCCATGGATGTTTGGAACGCCAAAAGATGTTGCTTGTTTGAGTAATCAGGAGGCTTCTTGCATGCAGGCATTTTTCGGTCACGTGCCATCACTGCAAGAGCATTTAATATTTTCTTATCTAGGAACCATTTTTCACAGTGAAAACTATAGAAAGGGGAAGAAAAAACAGCTCAGTATTTGAGTCTAAAGGTGGTGATTTTTATTTAATTAAGAGAATATTTGAGGTCACTGATTCGTTTTCAATATCAAATGGCCAGGCTGTCCTTTTTTTTAAAAAGATAATCACTGACAACAATGTAGCAGAACTTCCCCCACATGTTTCTGGCTGTTTTTTTTCATTAGCATATTCCCTACTACCTCTCAACGTCACTGGCATAGCTAGGCCATGCGTTTTGATCTCTCTGAATAACAGAGAGGACTACATATGTGCAATTCCGAACTTAACAGAACGTGACTAAGTATATATAAAGCAAGCTGCATGGTTTTAAAAGGACAACGAAGTAAATATGAACTTTACATTAGTTTTGTAGACTGTTCCAGACAAGTGCATATCCAATGCTCATTACAAGTCCTACTTGGGAAATGTGTGCTAAAAGAAAACAAAAATGTAAGCATGTACAAAATAAGGTCTTGAGGTTTATTTTTAACTCATATGCTAAAATACAGTCAGTTAACACTGAACTTTAATCATTTTTATGTGCCAAAACCACAATAAGATTATGCAGAACTTTGTAGCGGGGACTTTGAATTATAATTTAGTTGTACAAAAACTTAGAACGTTTCAAGGTAATGTAAGTGCTGAAAGTAGAATTTGGAGCTTCTGAGACAAGCCTAACTAATTCTCCATTCCCACTTTCAAAAGTTAAATTAAAGCTTTGCATTTAACCCCTATTGAAAAGTGGCTGCCATGGCTGGGAATAAGCCATGTCATTGACCTCAGCAACGCGACTGTCAGTCAGCTTTGAGGTTAGAGCTGGATTCACATTGGCCAAGTGGAAAATGCAGGTTAAGAGGCTAACATCACACTGCGGTATCCTGGTAATTGGAGAACAAAGCCCTGAAAGCATATTGAATCACTTAATTACTGAGCACAACCCTTCACGCACTCATTTGTCGTTGGAAGCATTGACGACTGTAACAGCTTAGCACAAGATGAGTTGAACGTCCCGACTTTCCAGATTTTGAAAACGCTGTTTACAAAAGCTTTGTGACTGCATTTTGTTGCTTTTTCACACGTCTATTGTTGACTGGTCGTTACATGTGGTTGTTTCGCATTAGCTTACATTGCTTCAGTATATTGTTGCTTCATTTCCGTTGAAGACTTGCACTTAAGGCATAATTCTTATCAGTCCGGTGCTGTGTATGAATTGAAGCAGTGTTTTGTGGATTCTGCTATCACGTGGCCAGCGGTCATAGCTGGCATGTTGGCCTGCAGTAGGAGACGAGAGATTTCCGCTTCTAAGCCTGTAGACGTCCATATCTAGTGGTATGCATATACCTTCACTACTGAGATGGAGCAGTATGAACAAACAGCACCCAGTGGTAGATGTGACCACTCTCACGTTGAGATGTCATATGATGTAATTGGGTCTAGAACTGAACATGTTGTGCAAAGCAGAGGGAGACATGCAGGAACAAACTCACCCAAATTTATTTTCTTGTGGGTGTAAGTCACCCCACCTTTAGCCTACCTATGTGCAACTTGTAAGCCCTACTCCAATGATGTTGGAGGGAGCAGACACACGATGGAATAAGAGCATGTGTTTCCTGCCAGAGAAAATTTTTACTGTCTTTGAGAGAGTGAAGGGGTTAAGATGGGAAAAGAATACATGGAAAATGTGAATTAGGAGGCTAGTGTGCCTACTAGTCAGTGCAATGTTGTGTGGGTTTGAATCCAGTGCACTGAATCCAATGGCCTTAAATCCAGTGCACTTGGATGCAAGTAACTATTTTACAACTCGCTGTTTGCCAATTATTTTTTGGTGATGTATATAATGATGCATATTAAGATGCTGTTATCAACTGACAAGATTTATTGTTTTCTTGTTCTGATATAGTATATTGTTCAGCGCATAACAATGCTCCTGTATTCATTAATTAGTTCCAGTGAATTATATGAGGATGTATAGTACTCAAGGATTCAAACGAGACATCAATCTCTTTAGTGTAGCGATTGCTATGCGCAATTGGTCGAGATAACCACACCATATTGTGACGAATCTGGCCTCTAAAGATAACGTCGGCTCTCATCTACATGTCTGATCGAAATTACGCTGATATAGCCCAAACTGAGGATGGTGGAAATGAAAGTATGTGCATTATATTGAGCCCCAAATTGTCCTGTTTCAATCCATGAGCACTGTACTTTAACATCTCACTTTTAACTGATATGATTTACTGATTCTAGAAGACAGGGCATACAAACACGGACGCAAGAAGGAAGTCGGGTGTTTGTGGTGTCCTGACTTCCTTCTTGTGTCCGTGTTTGCATGCCCTTTCTTTTAGAATTAATACGTACCAACTAGCTCAGCTCTCTATTATTCTAATGATTTATTGTTTACATATTTTGATATATTGTGCCTTGTATTCTGTATGATCAATGTGTAATTGTTGAAATATGTGCTATAACCTTTGTAACCTAATTAAAAGCGAAGAAAAGAGGAAGGATATCCAGAGCGAGGAATCACTGGCGCAAATCACGGGGGGTCAGGGGGTCCTGACCCCCCTTGTGTTCAGGCTGGGGGACACGTTCCCCCTGCAAGTGTCCCCCCCTCGAGATTTATCTTTCAAACGCCATATATTTGAATTACTTGATAGTTAGGTGTAGTGCAATCAACTTTTTTTGTTAATGCCTGTTTATTTTGTCACGTGTAGGCCTTTGTTCAATACCCCTCAGCTGTGCGAGACTATTGAAATCGGAACTACCACTTGACGGCTTTCGGAAAAGACTCTATAGAACAATGCAACTATTCTCAATTTTCAAATTTTATTTCAATGCATGATTTTAATTTTTATATAAATCAAAGTAATAAAAGGCCGCCGTGGGAAGATGTGTGTGTCCCCCTTGTTATTTTTGTGGATTTACACCACTGCTAGGAATAAAGAGAAAGAAACAGTGACTGCAGCCTTGAAGACGTTGTTACTTGTGGTTTTCTTACACATTTCGTGCAGTGGAATATGGATGCTGGCACTTCTTTTGAGGCACTTAAATTTACTGTGGACAATGTGCACCGACACTACAGCACACTTTGAGGATGTTGGAAAGCAAGTGAAGGTTTCCCAGTACACATGTGATAAAGAGTGATCGAATTTGGGTAAGCATTGATCCTGCTCCAATCTCACATCTGCAAGCTTGACTCCCTGAAGTCATACTCTGGTCCGGCTTTCAAGATTTTTGTCTGTAATACTCAGTACAACACAGATGTCCCATGCCTTTTTGCAAGTTTCACGATGTAATTCTGCAAAACATATCTTCCGGACAATAGATATAACCTGTCAAAATGCAAATGCTCTGATGCGTGATATGAAGACTTTGCAACAAAATAAAGCGACCATCAGCAGCAAATATTGAAGCTCTTACAGCAGGTTGATGTCTAGATACCCTGCAGGGCACCTGCACAATTTGTTCCTCATAATATCTGCAAATTTTCGCCCATGTGAACCGACAAGGAATAGCTTGAATTCTGTGAGCACGCCTGTGAGAAAAATGACTGGCGGGATGACAAAGACTGAAGTTATGAACATGCGACTCTTATTTGTGAGGAAGCATGAAGATTCAGCACGAGCTTGCTGTAATCTCGCAAAAGCTCAACGGTCATGGAATGAGTGGAAACAGAGCTTTCTGATTTCATGCGGTGAGAGCAAGCGTCAAAGCTAGGACAAAGCTTTTATCCAACAGCTACAGCTCGGGCACCGTTCTGTAGTATTCTTTTGAGAAGTGAAGGCTACGTCATGTAGTCGAGTCTGTCCTAGCTCAGGCTTCATAGGTGTCACATCTTATGCTGGGGCTTCCCGAAGACATGAGGCACCAACTTCAGCTTCAAACACCAAACACTTTAAATGAATTTCAACAAAATATGAAAGGTCTATTTTGTAATAGTGGGCTACCAGAGAGCACTGGTGATAGTGGAAGGAATATCTGCAAATCAGCACCAATACATTGTAAGTGTGCAAGTAACAAGTTCCAAGTTGGATTGGCTTCACTAAATACAAATACAAATTTCAGGAGGAAAGCAAGAATGAAGCTCAACAGACTTCTGACGTACCACAGCTTCTTGCAAGCAAGGAAGAAAATATTTATTGTAGAGCAAACCAACCTGGTGCATATAAATGGAAAACAGGCCGACGTGCTGATTGACTGTCTGCCATCACCATTGTGGACATCACAAATTTTCCAGACTTGAAACAAGTAAAATGCATTCCAGACAGTGCATGTGGGTATGAGGTTTGTCCCAGTAATGCAAGAACTCTGGCGGGACAGCCAAATAACCACCCCTAATGACCGTCACTTAACATTATTCTCCCTACTTAGTGAAACTCCAAAAACCCAAAACAGCAGGCGACATCTGAAAATCTATTCAGAGCTCCACTGCATCAGAGGTTATCCTAAGGCTACATCCAAGTTCAAAGTGCCATTTCAACTGTGAGATACAACTGTGAAATGCAAGCCCTACAACATGTCACAAGTTGCAAAGGATACTAAGTAGTTTGAAGCCATATCTTAGGCCATGTTACAACATGTACCTGAGGTCAGAATGAGAACACTATGAGCACCTGACCACTCTCTGGCGAGTGCGTCGTGGTGCAGGTCTCAAGATCAATTAGAGGAAAAACGAATTCAAGTCAACGCCAGTTTTTCTCAGAAGACTGTTGAGTGGTGCCAGAGAGAGCAGTGAGCAAGGGTGCAAAGAGCATCAAAGATTACCGAGCAACATGATCAGAAATGACTGGGACTTTTTCTGGGACTCGCTGGCTACTTCAGAGTCTTTATCAAAGATTTTGTTCAGACATCAAAGTGTTTGATTGAACTCTCCAGAAACTGCAATCCTTCTCTCTGGGCAGATGAATGCATGATGGCCAGGAGCTCGTACATAAAAGATAGTCTGATCCAGTGCTTACATTGCGAGATTTCCACCTGCCATTTCAGATAAATACTGATGCATCGAGCAGCGATATTGCAGCTGTGATATACCAAAGAGACACTTGCTGTTCTCCAAATCAGCAGCTCGAAACTATAGGGAATTCTCAGACTTTAAGCCCCCATCAAATTATTTATACTACGATTAAAAATAGGGTCTAGCAGTTTTAATGCAGTATTTTCATTCATACCTTGATGAGGACATTTTAAACTGCTTACAGGTCACAAGCCCAAACTTATAGGCTGAGCATGTTAGAACTAAACAGAAAGCTTGCTGACTGGATAAATGAAATTGCAATATTATGACTGGCTTTTTTCGTAGTGCAGGCTGTCACCTGAAAAATGAAGATGCGTTTTCTCATTTGTTCGCTGATCTACATGAGAGCATTAGTATATGACGAAACTCCAACAAAGATGCCATGACCTATACTTTGAAAACAGAAAGTTTGTGGCACCTTCATTTCAAGAATACTTCACTTGTACCACAATAATTTAGAGTCTGGTTGTCACAATAGTTGCTGGTGCACACACTAGAAGATGTTTCAAAGGTTTAGCTGAATGCACATGAAAAAAACTTTGAGAACTACGTGTGATTGTGCCACTTGTGTCCAGTAAACAAACCCAGAAATCATGAACGGATGAACTAGTGTCACCAAACCATGTGGATGAGCCATCTGAAGCACCACGTGTAAATTTACCAAGCAAAAAAAAGAAGAAAAGACGAAGAGAGAAAAAAAAAAGATTTCAATAGCCTCATAGCCCTCCTTAACAGCAGAATACTCTAATTTGTAGGTGGTAATATCAAACAATGAGTCGCTATTCTTCAGTGAAAATGGGAACAACTGGGCAAACAGCTGTGTAGTCGCATATCAGCGTTGTATTTCCTATCACCCACAGGCAAATGGATTGGCCGAGAGAGGATACATGATTTTTAGCAATTTGTCTCTATGTGTACAGCCGTTAAAAGTGGCTAGAATTGTTTAGAATTGGCCATGACTTATCGCAAGAGAATGCATACAAGTAGCCCTGGGTACAGCCCATATTTTGCTGCCTATGATGGGGTTCCAATGTTAACTGGCGAGAAAGAGCTTGGGATTGCAGACAGGACAGCACTTAGTACTCAGCATTGCAAAACATCTGATGGGAGATATAAATAGAAAAAAGCCATGAAGCTTCATTTTGACAAGTGACACCAAATACACCATATGAAGGACTGCTAGGTGTTTTGCTTGTTTGGAAAGGTCTACCAGCAAGCAGACCAAGAATTCTGGGGTCCTTTGAGGTTGGAAAGCTATCCGCAGCAAGATGCACATGAGACTGAGCAGCACAAATTATAGACAGCTGGAGTTTGCTGCCATGAGTAACATTTTTTAAGAACATCACAGAAGTGATGCAGAAGAGGGGGCAAGAGAGAATCTGAAGTAGAAAAAGTAGAGAAAAACGAGCAGTGTTGCCCGCTTTGATGGCCTTGTTACTTGTTATTTTTGTACGTGGCAGCAGTGTAACCGAAACTCTTGTCTCATCATGTGGTGACTGTTTCAACAAATAAATCAAGTACATGAGGTTTCTCCATTGCATTGCTGCCAGATCTGCATATACGTCTATTTGATCTCAAATCCTTGGTTTTATGGTAATTACCAGAAAACCACAACTAGCGTAAAATCCCGAGGAAGTGCCCCCTGCAGTGAAGCATAATCCGACAAGATTCAGAGGGGGGCGCTTGCTTAGTTATGGATCATAATTCAACATGATGGTAGAAGAGCCGCTAAAAATAAAGAATGCACACCCATGCTTCTAATGCAATGCTTTATTGAATATGCATGCATTCACTATTTTCATTCGTCCCTCGTCGGGCAAATCAAAACAGTGGATGAAACAGCGAAAATGGTGGGAGGGGAGAAGGAAGCACATATTCGAAATCTCCTGAAGAGGGGAGGGGCATGCTTTCTCAGGATTTTATGGAAGCTACGGCCAGTTTTTTCTTGGCTTACACTCCATCAATGTTTGTCCTCGCTGTTTTGTGAACTATCTTTTCGGAGTATATGTTTGTCCTGAATCTAACTCATGGGGAATTGAGCAATGCATACGTACAAATAAACAAAACTGTTTTCTTTATACTTCATAACCGAGTTTGTCTTTGATCTTTTTTAGTGTGGCTCATATATTGGGAAGTTAATTGCTATGAGGACTTAAGCTTTATTTATAAATGCTTGAATATTTAAACTAGTGAAAATGCGATATGAATTGCTCCAAGAAATATAATGGTAATTGCGCCCTGACACCAATACCAAGATATCCAAAGCAAGGGCAGGCTCAAAGCTATTCTACTTGTCTGGAGACAATCCACAGATCCTTCATTCGTAAGTCACCATTGAGTCTGACATACTCCTTCACATTAACACTTTTAGAAATTATTGGTGGTGCATACACAATTTCATAAATCTGCTTGCTGTGTAGATTGCATAAATTACCTAATCTGTTTGAACATGTGCAAAACTCTGTTCAATCCAACTGAAAGACTTTGGTAGGTATCAAACATATACAATGGACTCTCACTTATATATTCCCCGGTTTAGCAACGACTGGCATCTTACGACGAATCGCTTTCGTCCTGGCAATACCCCCATAGATATAACATATTAAATACTTTGCCAGAAGTCGAAATTCTACGCCGACGCCGCATTGTCCGACTCTCCAATACTGCCCGAGGAGAAAACCGTTTTTTTTTTCTGAGCTGTACATAACACATTACAAGTAACTACTTGTAATCAATTACATTATGTTGTAATTTTGTAATATATTTGATTCCTTTTTTCAAACTGTAATATTCTAGGTGATTTAATTACATTTTCTGGTATTAGATTACTGGTAATCAATTACATTTTTTTTCAACATAAAGGATTAACTTATTCTTCTATGGCAGTTCTCATCCCAAAAAACATGCGACCACCCTGTGGGGACACCCATCCTGTCAGACAAGACAGGACGGGTGTTTACAGAGGCTATTAGATGCGAAGTATCTTAAGGTCGAGCTCAATCCGGCGGTGGTAGTGGTGGTGGTGTGCGGCGTGACCACCCTCACTGCGCATGCGCATACCCTCTCCACATACCTCCTCTCCACTTCCCCTCACCATTCCCCTTCCCCTCTACCCCTCTCCCCTCTCCACTCACCCTCTCCCTTTCCCCTCTCCACTTTCCCTCTCCACTTTTCCTTTCCACTTTCCCTCTCCACTTTCCCTCTCCCATCCCCCTTTCCACTCTTCCTCTGAAACGCGGGCTAAACCAGCGCCCTCTAGAATTCTAGGTGGCATTGGCTAGACATGCCGAAATTGTCTCCTGCGCAACGCCGCGATGAGCTCGAGTGCATGCGCGTCCCCTCCCCTTCTCTCTCCTCTCCTACGCTGCCCCCCCCTCTCGCCCGCCTGTCGACCGCGTTCCCCGCTCTCCCTGTGAGAATTAACGGCCAGGCTAGATGGAAGACACGACGCGCGTAGCGTCCCTCTTCGCGTTCCACGACACGAGGTCGGTAGCATGCCCAACGAACGCCAACGGAACGCGATCGTGCAAGTGCTCCGGCTTCGCATCGCCTCATGGTCCCCTTTAGCGGGAGATGGCGTAATTTTTTCCCGTTTCTCTCGTCCTTACTTGCAACGCCTTACCCGCGCGCCAGCAACAGCCAAACGTGATGCTTCATATAGAATATGGACACTAGCATTCAAATAATGTTTCCTAGTGCTTCCACGTTTAGTATTGCGCAAGGTCCTTGTCCGTTTCGTGTTCTTGTGTCATTCGTCTCAGTTCATCTAGCAGCACATCGTTTCACTTCACAATAGGATTGAGGCACTGCACAACTACAAGCTGGTGCACGAAGTGTTCCTACATTATAATATCACCCTTCCCTACAGCACATGCATGGAGAGTCTTCAGTGCAGCAGCTGACCTTTTAACGAGGAAACGTGGAAGAATGAGCGACAACTGTGAAAAAACAGCTCCTGTTGAAAGTTATCGTGTAACATTTTATCACAGATACCACATTAGGCCTCCAGCCTTTTCCCTATCATGCAATAACAATAGTTCGTTGTAGTTTGAGTAGCGTGTTATTGTATTATGGCAATAAAATTTTCAAGGAAAGTAACGCGAAAGTAATCGATTATATCTCTGTAATTGCTCAGTTACTTTTCTGGGGCTGTAACTGACTGCTGTAATCAATCATATTTGAAAGTAATTTTACTTGGTTACTTATTTTCTGTAACGCGTGCAAGTTTGCTTTTTTCACTCGTATCTAATGCCAAGCAAATATTTGCAGGGGCAAAGTAAAACCTTACGTGCCACTGGGTTGACCATCAGAAAAAAACGAAAGAAAACAGTGAGCTAGGTACAGTATCCCATTACACAATTGAAAATTTATTCTCCTGGCAGTTCATCTTCTTCTGTGATCCAAATTTCCTGGCTTTAATGTCACTTTTAGATAGGCCTCGATCGCAGGAGTATCCCAGGCTCGTTACCCAAACAAGCTCGATCTACACGGAGTAGATTCAGCTAGCCGACCAGGTGGTATTCGAGATCGGGAGATATTTTCACGTTCTCGGCCAGTGGAAAATTTGTCCTGGTCGACATACAGCTGAAGATCTCATTTCCTAGCGGCACTTGCAGTCAAAGGCCTCGAGCACGTCAAAAAGACGCGACGCAGCTACTTCAGCGTGTAAAGCCACTTTCTGTTGACGTTAGCGTGCATAATAACAGCGGCACATCACCACTTGCAATTCACAACAAATACGACGAGCACACACGCATGGAATCATCCTGCGCTGTCGACTTCATCGCGATGACGTGGTGGCAATGACACTATAGCCGACCCCACTGACAAGAGGCTAGTGCCAACGCGGTTTCAGTTTCGTCTTTATGCGCAGGCATTTTTGGACTTGTTTTTAGCAAAGAAGATGCGCGATGGATTTGATTTTTTTTTAAAGTTGACAATAATTGTTCGCTCACACCTGCGACGATTAATTGCTTTGCTGTCATTTTTTAAAATATCAATTTGATCTTTCTTCAAGAAATGAAGGGTCGCTCCGCGGGATTCCAGACAGTCTGTACCCAGTTCTTGGGCAAGGCAAAGCGCCACATCCCTCCCAGATTATTATTTTTGGATAACTATGGTAGCACAAAGGTAGAATAACTATGGCAGCACAAGCCACAAGCCCGCCTTGCAACTTTACTCAACCATATTCTTAGTTTACCAATTATTGTACATCTAAAATATTATCATTCATTTATTTATTTATCTATATTGATTAATTATTTCAATTATTTAACATTAGTTCGAGTAACATTAGTGTAAGTAGCATTAAAAAAACCAATATTACCACATCGCATTTCCTCTCACCCTGATTTCTCTTTTTTTTTAAAGGACCCCTGGCCGCAAAATTTTTGTTCGTCACTTTTTTACTGTAATTTGTAGCTTTGTGTCTGGTTTTCTAAGTTAAATCTCTAAGTTAAATGAATCGTAAATGCTCTAGCGTATGGTATAACTAATTCTAGCGTAGTTAATTGTGACCATTTTAGCGTCACTTCAAAACGCCCGCCTAAAAACCACAAGAAACTAGCGCCACATGCGGGGGATCGTCAAAAACCACATGCACTCAAGCTGTGGTGACGTTGAAAGCGCGGTTTTCAAATAGGGGCCCCGCGCGCGGTAGAGATTGAAAGTATGTGGGTGTATGGGTTAGACCTGTTAAGCGTGTGTCCCCTCACGAAAACTACCTGGAGAGCAGCCCGACAACAGAGCGAGAGGGGTGCAGAACAATAGGCCTCGCCTGGTGTGCAAGTTGTCGTATTGTGTGCGCCCCGCAAACCTTCTGTGACGTCCACAATACATTGATTTACTCGTGGAACGTCACGCGGGCCCTCTATTTACGTCATACCAGGATGTCGCAAGGTGCAGCCAACTCAAATGAGCACTCACGCTTACATTCGTCATTAATAATCGGTCAGATGTGCCCCGTATACAGGAAGGTCAAATAACACAAACATCTCGACGTTTAAATTTTGGTGTCAGGGGTCCTTTAACAAATTATACTGCCGCACATTTCGCGGCCGATCCCCCGTGGTGAGTTGTGCCATTCTCCCAGAAAACAAGCGATGGTTTTGCGTGGTCCCCTCGATGTTTTATAACCATGGTGTACCACTTATATCTCTATAATACACTTTAGCATATATATTTGCATGTCGTATAATTAATACTTATTTAATGGTTAATTGATAAATAATAAATTAATAAATTAAAATCATGACTTCATGAATAGGTATAGAGCTGAGAAACTAAATTCTGGTCATTTTATGCACTTCAGTACCAATGGAGTCTTACTCAGGCCCTACATATTTGGTATAATAACAATAAATCCTATATAGGTCCTCCAGAAAACATTGTGGGTCTATGTCGTGGTCCTATATTCGGTCTTCTGGGCCCTGCGCACCACCATACGGATCATTTATAGTTCCGATTTGTGTCCTATATAGCACTGTAAGGGTCTTAATACGTCCTACATTGGTCCTTTATAGCACTATATGGGGCGTTTATAGGTCCTACGTTGGTCCTATATAGCACTATATGGGTCCTGCATGGGTCCTATATAGCGCTATATGGGTCCGGTATGGGTCCTATATAGCGCTATATGGGTCCGATATGAAAACATATGGGTCCGGTATGATGCCATATAGGTTTTCTCAGTAGGGTAGTACGGCTTGCGCTTACACCCAAAAGGTTCCGTTGAATCTATAGACAGCACGAAGGCCACTTGACTCGCTGTAGTGGCCGCGCTTGCGGAATGAGTGAGCTGCTAGATAGAAGAGCCAAAATTGTGGCAATATTATCTGGGGTTGAACGTTCCTAAATAGGATATTATCATGAGAGACGCCGTATTGGAGCGCTCCGCAAATTTCTAACATATGGTATGCTCTAACGTGCACTGATGTCGTACAGTACACAAACCTCCAGCATTTCGCCTCCATCAAAAAGCGACCGCCACGCCCGGGATCGAACCCACGACCTTCGGGTTAGCGGCCGAGCACCGTAAGGGCTTGTTGAAGGAAAAACTGTGACAGTTGTCAGTTCGCGCTCGCCCTGTGCATGTTCTTTTTATTCTTAGTCTAACCTTGTCACGCGCCCGGCGTAAGGCGTAACCGGCAGTATCTCCCTACGACACATCACCGATCCTTTGCAAACAGCCCACTACTTCGTCTTTGCAAACATCCCACTACGATCCATCACCAATCCATTACTTCACCGACCATAAAGCCGTCATAATGAAGGGGGAACGGAAGCCGCGTCTAGCTACCGCTTACGATTAATAAAATTTCTTGTATAAACATATACAGTGTTTGTCACGTCTTTGATGATGTACTGGGCTGTCGCTTTGATTACTGCTGGGCGAAACCACTGAAGATTTCACGGTGTAACCATCATTGCTTCAGGAGCTTTGCTCAAGCTCTTGATCATTCACCCGGGCATCAGCGAAGAACTCGCCAGAATTCTCAGAAAAGAAGGGGTCACGGTGATACACAAGCCAGCGTCGACGCTCGTCCGCCTGCTACCGCGGCCGAAGGATCGACCCCCGAGGGAACAACACCAGGGCGTAGTTTACAAGGTGCCATGTTCACAATGCCCAGCTAGCTACATAGGCGAGAGCAAGTACTTCCCAGAAAGAATACGCCAACATAAGGACGACGTCAGGAAGATGGAAATGCAGGGATTCTGCTTTGTTGTTTTATTTCTGCAGTAAATGCTACATTTTATGCCATTACTACTGGTTATTTGTTATGGAAAGTAGCTTCTGCCAAGCCTGTCAGCATTATTTTTCAGGAAACCATGTAATAAGCTGCAGCACATTTTGGCTTTGCTCTGTGATAGCCAATGAATGTAGAACACTATACTACCTTTTTCACACCAGAATAATGTATCAGCAGATGCGCCACTAAAATGTGTCTGTTCATTTACGTGTCATGGTAAAGAAATTTAGATTTTTCGCCATGGTGTTGTGAACATCTCTGCAAGAAAGGAATGCAGACTGTGGCCAAGAGCCCATGTGAAAGAGATGTGATTTTTGAGTTCACAAGCCTGCCTTTGTGCAGATAAGTTTCAAATTACTGCACCTTCATGTAGCCATAAAGGCAAGCTGCATTATGTAGCTACTCGTGACAGCTTCACAGGTGGTTTTTGAACTACCATGGCTATGTGAGGTGCAAGTGGAATGGCGACCTTCATAAATGTTTGCACTTCCATACAGGTAGTATGGAAGTGCAATATAAAGGTAGTCAAATTTTGTAGGCAGGACTACTTTTGAATGTTTGATTGTCACCAAATATATTTTGCTTAGTGCAGTGGCTTTGCAAAAATGTGCAAGAAAGTTTTGCATTTCTTTATTTTTAAGTGGCATGCGCTATGAAGGTCCACCAGCAGAGGCAAGGACACATAGCCAAGTTCTAAGAGACATGCTCATAGCACAGACTATAAAAACTACCGTGAATGGCATAAAGGGGCCATCAGCTTTAATGAGCCTTAATGGTAAGTGCAGATGAACATATTGAAGTAGAGTAGCCCTTTGTTTTGCGGAATTCAGTGTGAGAGAGGGCTGCAGTCAGTGATATCAGTTGTCCGAGCAGAAGCCAAAGGGAGAGCGTCATAGGTTATGTTGATATTATCGCAAGGTACTGCAATTTAAAGTTCACTCGATGTAGTTTTCGGCTTATACTCAAATGGAAGTTTTCACTAAGGGTATTTATCTAGATGTATCTATTTATACAGAGGAGTTATGGAATACACACACTAGTTTTAAATTTAATCCTGGTGCTTTATGAATTAAATCAGCATGCGAAACACTTTGTCTAGCCTTTATACTCTGTAGGTGCATTTTCGAATAACTTCACAGGTGTGCTGCACATATACTGTTAAATTTCTTATTAGTCAAGTCATCCTCTTCGCTAAGTACGTGAATGCCAGTTTAGGTTGCTTTTATCGTAGTCTAAGTGCCTCAATGTTTACAAACCGTTTGACAGATTGAACCCAACGCCTCCTAAAAAAGCTATGCCTGGAATGTCGCTCTCTTTCCTATGAGGAGCCTCCTGCCAGTGCGCAATCTCGGAGGCCATGCCTCCTTGTGCACATAACTAGCGTACACTGTTGGAAAGCGCTCACAACTGTACCACTTATTCTCATGACATAACCTTGGCAGCTGCTCAGAGGCAACTGTGAGAGCTTTGCATGTTTCTAAGGGGCGACCCTCGGAGGCACTCGCCTAGAGTGTACCGGAGGGAAAGGTACAATCCGAGGGTTGGGCATCGTGTTCGCAGCTTACGTTCCAGGCATAGTTTTTATAGGAGGTGTTGGTGACACATGCACTGCTTCTTGATAAACTAAATACTGTAAACATAGACCATGCCATAATTATTTGGACCTTCAGATATCATTTGTTATGCTTGTAACCACTAATGACACTAATCAATGTTTAGCTATAGTTGACCCTGGTGTCCTGCACGGATCTGTTAGGATATCACGTAGGTCTGCACAGAACATGTAGGTCTGTTAGGGTATCCTTATTGGTATGGTCTCAGAGCATTCCTTCAGGACAACACAAGGTTCAGAGTTTCTAAGAATGCATTGTTGAAAGTGGTAGGGCATGCGAACACAGATACAAGTGAAGAGAAGTGGCATTTCTAGTGTAGTTCTTTTGTGTGTATTGGCACACCTTTTCTTCCCTAATGAATGTTTAAATAGAATGTATGACATCATACCAAAACTAGGGGCTTTACAATGTCAATAATTTATTCTGGCAAACTGGCATATGCTACATAACCTTGCACGACACAATATTAATGAGAACTAATAGACATAATGCCAAGGAAAGTATAGGGGGTGTTATTTGTAGTTAAGTCATCTTGTTTCCTTCAGTCATAACCTTGTACAGCATGATAGATATACCAAAATTTTTTCCTAGCACCGTCACCACTAAAAATGGTAGTTTATGCAATTTATATGCATCCACAGCTTATATAGGCACCATCAGTATGGGACAGTAAGACAAGCTTCACTACAAAAAAAAAGTCAAGCTAGCTGGTATGAACACATTGTGGAATAGCACAAGAAAACACACAATGACACAGGCAAGAGAGAAAACTACAGCACTGCATCCTTACAAAGGGCTGCAACTAAGGCAAAATTCAACACCCCTTAAGGTACCATATCCAACAAAGTATACAAATATATTAAGTATTGCAAAAGTTAGCAACGCGACGCATGAGGCTAGTTGGTTCATAATGCGGTCTTTGTTACCCTACCATAAGCGCATCGCTATGCAAAAGTTAGCTGAGCCAAGAAAGATGTAATCTCTTCCTTCATTTATATCTGTTATAGAACTAGCTGCAGCGACGTAGAATTAATAATGTGTATGCACCCTGGCATGTCACCTCAATGCCTGTGATGCAGGTTAGATGGCTTTTGGTAGGAGCATCATTATCAGTTCTCCTGAACAATTAATATATGTGTTTAATATAATCTTTTTCAGGTTTCAACCTTGTCAAGGGAGTCAGTGCAGAATACATGCACTGCGTTCTGCTGGGGGTGACAAGGCAGATCACTGAAGTCTTGTTCAGTACTACTTGCTGTTCAGAAAGGTTCTATGTAGGTATGTACATTTTAGATTTTATTTCATCCTTCATTTACATGTGATGTTTAAAGGGCCCCTGAACCACCTCCACTAATTTTTTTAACATTTCAAGTAAGCCCGCATCATGTTCAGAATGCCGTCACAATCAACAATGCGAAACACGGCAGCGCTACGAGCCGCGGGCACCCTACAACTTCCAAGAAACAGTCCCTTCTCCTCTCCAGCAGTGTTCAACCCCCCGTGAAGTCAGCATGTTTTCGGCATGACGTCAACATGTCCGCTCACAGGTGCGTGCGCTCGCCGCTCTCCCTCCTTGCACGGTGAGGAGGAACAATTGTCCAGGAAGGGAGACGAGCCGACGAACGAAGGAAAGAGCGAAAGGAGCGAGGGCTTCTAGTATATCATCAAAAGCATGTAACTCGGCTATTACGGCGCCGTTTCGAATAATTCTCACTGCTTAATGTTCATTGTAGATTCATGCACAACTGCAAAACCACAACTAAATTTCGACCTCTTGGTGGTTTAGGGGCCCTTTAAGCAAGACATAACTTTGTATCAAACAACCATAGTAGTGAAGTAAAGGCAACCTGTGTGTGAAGTAAAGGTTTGTTACAAAACAAGCTCAGTGGTAATCCAATCATAGCAGAATGTTGCAAGTTCAATGATAGTTGTAATAAACATGTCATAGAATAGTTAGATGATAAAAAGCAAAACAGGAACAATATTTAGCAGTACAACAAGACATGAAGAAAACAAATGAGTAAGATAAGGGAAAACTGAAGAATACATTTTATTTATGAAAGGAGAAAAGTTGACCAGTAAACCACTTTGCTTTAGTAGTATCCTCAAGGAATATTAAGTGGCATGCAATGAATGTATGTGATGAGCAGAAATTTCTACATTAATGTATCTGATGGTTTTAGCTCTGAATTAGCTGGGTTATAATGACTGAACCTAAAGGAAAAATATAGCACTATCTTGACAGCATAAGGGAGTGGCAAATTTATGCTGTAGGAGCACTGTGCTTGTGATAGAAGTGTTCAGAAAATTAAAAAGTAAGCAAATAGAAAGCAGAAATAGAAACCCGATGAAGTGGTACCTCTTCATGAGACATAATTTGTCCTTCACACTATTCGCCTACTCTATTGATAGCAATAAGTAGCCCTGAGCACTAGCTCACAAATGCTATACTCTTTCAACACTGCTGGCTGCCATCACTGTTATCTGCCATATTTCTAAGCGAGAGCTGCTCTCGTGCAGACATGCTGCAGTGTTTCATACAATTGATACAACAAACAGAATACCAAGGCAGCACTCACATCATGCAGGTCTCTATACATATGACTGGAATGGTGAAATTGTCATGTTGGACCAAAATAATGACCGCAAAGTTGTTCTTTCAACTATAGATTACAATAAGTATGAATATTGCAAGCATATTTAACGCACTTCATTGTTCTCATTTGTACATAGCGCAATGGATGATATAATCTTGTGGTTTACATCTACACAGGTAAAGAGACACGTTTTTTTTTATTTAAACAATATGCATAAAAATAACTGTGTCATTTTATGTATGCAGGCAGCCCGTCATCTGTGAGAGAATTTAATAGCCGCCTGCTAAGCATTCAGCCTCCCCACTGCATCACGCGCTTGCCCCGTCGCATTGATGACAGGGTTCATTGCAAGGCTTCAGAATGGAAGCATTGGCTTCTTTTCTATGCCCTGCCATGCCTCGATGGCCTAATCCCCCAAGAATACTGGCGCCACCTGGCAAATCTGTCAGAGGCTGTTCACATTCTGCTCACAGAAGAAATATTGGCCCAGCAGATAGACTATGCAGGTAAAGTACCCGATGAATATAGATATCCATGTAATATCTTGCAAGTATTGTTTCTTGAAGAAAATCTTGTTGTCTTTTTTCATCTTTTCCATTAGCAGCTATGTCGATATTTACTAATGCGGTGTCAAAAAATATTAATTCAGAATACGAGCTAACCACCACATGTGGCTGTCGTTTCAAGATATTTGTATATCAAAGATTCACAAGTCTGACTGCTGTACTGAAGATTATAGCGCACGAAAAAACATGGACAAAGGAAGACGTGACACACACAGGCGCTAACTTGCAACAATGTTTATTTCGAAAACAGGGAACCACATATATAGTCAACATCGCTTTTCACCATCATCATTACATGCACTTCAACTTTCACCATCATCATTACATGCAAATTCAACTATCTTTACGTAGATAGGCTAACTCCTTACAGGAGAGGACAATCGACGGTTAGAAATACATTATCTTCCAGCCTATCAATCAAATCGGCCTCGATAATTTCGCGGGTTAGGTGACCTCGGCTGGTATTGACAATTGAACATTCCTGAAAAATGGGCATGCACGTGGTATGAACATTGTTACTTGCACTGGTACCTGAATTACTGCAGTGCCTGCAGTGGGCATTGAGGAACCCGCCCCTTTTTTCCTTCTCATTGTAGTGGTGCTCCTTCAAACGCTCGTTAACACACCGTATACGTTGACCCACATAATTCTTGCCACATGTTAATGGAAGCTTGTACACTACTGCATCAGCACATTCTACAAACCTATTTTTATGCTTCTTTTTGCACCCCTGCTTCTCCAATGAGGCAGGTCTGGTTAGTTTCCATCAACAGATTCCATTAACATGTGGCAAGAATTATGTGGGTCAAAGTAGACGGTGCGTTAACGAGTGTTTGAAGGAGCACCACTACAACGTGAAGAAAAAAAGGGGTGGGTTCCTGGATGCCCACTGCAGGCACTGCAGCAATTCAGGTGCCAGTGCAAGCAACAATGTTCATACCACGTGCATGCCCATCTTTCAGGAATGTTCAATTGTCAATACCAGCCGAGGTCAGCTAACCCACGAAATTATCAACGCTGAGTTGATTGATAGGCTGGAAGATAAACGTATTTCCAAACCGTCGATTGCCCTCTCCTGTAAGGAGTTAGCCTATCTACGTAAAGATAGTTGAATTTGCAAAGTGCGTGTAATGATGATGGTGAAAAGCGATGTTGCCTCTATGTGTGGTTCCCTGTTTTCAAAATAAACATTGTTGCAAGTAAGCACCTGTGTCTGTCACGTCTTCCTTTGTCCGTGTTTTTTCGTGCACTATAAACTTCAGTATGACATACCAACACGCCCAAGACGCCACGTTACTGACTGCTGTATTTTCTGCTTTTCAGAGCGCCTTCTGTCAACATTTGCTGCACGCTGCGAGTCACTTTATGGTGTGACAGCAGCCACTTTCAACGTCCACCAACTTTATCACCTGGCAGACAGTGTTCGGCACTTGGGGCCGCTGTGGGCACATTCTGCCTTTGCATTTGAGTGTGGGAATGGGCGACTCGTGAAATCCGTTACTGCTGCCCATGGCTTGCCCCATCAAATTGTTGAGCGAGTGGTCATGGCAAAACATTTAGAGCACTTCATCAGCACTTCCGATATCTTGGAAGAGGAGAGAGCAGTTTGCGAGTGCTTTCTTGGTCACCCACATATACAAAATACAGTGGAAGAAGATGGCGCAACATTACTTGGGTTGAACAAGCATGCTGCTTTGAGTGCTTCAGAAGTGCGAGCTCTGAGTGGTGCAGGCTACAGTTGCAGTGACGTAGAGTGCTACGAGAGGTTCATTTTTAGGAAGCAAGTGTACCACAGCACACCCTACAAGAAGCCAACGAAAAGTCACAGCACATTTATGCAGACATCAAAAGGCTTCTTTCGCATAGAGAAAGTTGTCCATGTGTTGTTGGCTGCAGGCCGCATTCGCTTGCTGCTGTGCCGAGAGGTGCTTTTTTTGGACAACGGTCACTTTCCTGAGCACATCAAGCCCTGCTTTTTATCAGCAAAGGCCCCACTCCAAGTTCATAAACCAACAGACATTCTGAAAAGCTGCCTGTACATAGAACTGAACAACGTACAAAAAGCTTTCTTGTGCCCCATGCCGAACATGGTAGCAAGGGACTAAAGAATGCCCTGATGCACCAGATATGTGATTAATTGGTGGAATTGAATAGTGTTGAGTTATTTGTAGGGGTGTGCAAATATTCGAAAACTTCGAATAGCGAATTGCATAGCCCTGTCACAAACGAGTGCTTAATGCAGCGCGCGCCACTGCTTTCTGACTACAGCATAAAATCACGACGCCAGCAGTTCCCCCCCCCCATCAAGCGTGCGCAACAAAAAAACAAACATCAAAAGACGGCAAAATTCAAGGCGCCAAGAACGATCACGTCTTCAAAGCGCAACCGGCGGAACATCTCGCTTCTTCGAGACGGCTGCTGACATCAAACTCCTAGAAAGGGTCCGAATAATCAAAAAGAAAAGCATAACGCTGTGCCGAGTGGCGCCACCGTGCTTGGAACCTGCGAGAGAAATCTAGCCCTTTCACTACCTTCCCCTGTGCTGCACGTCGAAGAAGATACCGGAGGCTTCTGGAATCCAAGTGCGAGGAAATAAAAGCATGCAGCGACAGTCCGGAGATGGTGAAGCTATGTTTTTGAAGTGACACTCGTTCGGTCGGCCAAAGAAGAAGACGTGTGTGATGATGTAGTGCGGTCAGTTGATCTGGAAGAATCGAGTGATGACGCTGTGGGAGCTGCGAGAGTTTTGACGAGTGTTTCCTGGAAGAGAAGCATTCGGGGTTGACGATGAAAGGGAACGATGATGGACCAGCACTGGAGTTTGCATGAGTGTTTCGTGGAAGTGAAGCATTCAAGTTACGTTTCAAGAATTGCAGACTGGACTCGTTTTGTGAGTATTCAAGACTTTAAGTGTTCTTGAATAGGTTGTAATGCACAAGATAGCATTTGTGCCATGATTTGTTGTTTTTTCCTGTTGTAACACTGTCAGAGAGTATTGCGAGTTGTGTTGTGATCGTTACCAGCCGAGTGTACATGTTTGTGTGATGTTTGTACTGCCTTAACTCAGAATGTTTTGTTTGTGCTATGAACTCTCGGCTCTGACTCGGTCTTCGGTCCACAACCGGCGTTCACTGGCGCACTGAAAGGACCACCCCTAAAGGTGTTCGTGCTTTCGTGGTGCGTTTCGGGAGGTCGATACGTCAGCCCTTGGACTCCACCTGGCGATTGCCACCCATTAATGGGATCAGTGAGAAGCACATATTCGAAATAACGAATATTTTTCAAATAGGTTTCGAATAATCAGCACTGATGGGAAAACCTCAACGTAACAACACATCGGAAGAGTGAACGATCATTGTTCTTTTTTTTAATTAGTGAACTACCAAGAGGCATGTAGTTCAAGCTTTTACGGGCCTATAGAAGATTTACTAATCACCGGATTAAGAATTTTTTGCTGGACACTCCAGTGCCGCTGAAACAAATAAGTTCTTAATCTACTAGCATTCTCATGAGATTCGTGATGTTCATTCATGAAGCACTAAACTTTTAGGCCTTGGTATTATTTAAAAGTTTGTGACAAAAAACCACCTCGAATATTGAAGTAACTCTCGTACTTATCTATGCAGTTAAGAACACCTAGAATGCTTTAGTCGCTACTGTATACGAGCTTACCTCAGTTCACGTAGTTTTGGTATCTTTTGATGGTTAAGTGCGGTTAAATGTAATGGGAATGTTAGTTTGTAAATATTTGTTTGAAAGAAAAAAGTTGTAAAATTCTAGGTCTGTTTTGAAAATGGTTGCCTCGCTATTCGAAAACTATTCGAATGGTATTCAATTTGTATTCATGTTTGATTCGGTTCTAAATTTCATTATTCACACACCCTTAGTTACTTGTCATAAAGTGTGCTTTAAAGCAGGTGTTGTACTGACATTTTTGCATGGCTTCAGACTGATAACTGAGCAAGTTGCATGAAAAGATGTTTCTGTCTTGGCAAACATTTCTCATTCTTGGAAATGAGAAAGCTCATGCCCACCAACTGTAAAATATCTGAAGCCTTGCATATATGCAAGGCATCATCCAAAACATGAGCTCTTGTCATCAAAGCATTCACAATGGTGTCATTGTTTCGCATGCTTGCTATATCTCAGAACGAGTGCAGTGAACTTCAGATACAATGCTGCATTGAGAAGAACAGACAATGTTTTGCTGAGCACTAACCTTGGCCAATGCTCTACTATTGTAAGAAGTGCTTTTTTTCGTGGTCTTCTGTACAACATATACTCTAGTAGTATAATTATTGGTGGGTAACACTGCAGAGATGCATGTAATGGCCATAGACGGCTTCTATATTTCTGGCAAGCAGAGAGTTGCCAAAAATTTCAAAGATAATTACACAAAATTTTATTCTCATCCTTGCTGAAAAAGAGGAAGACAGAAATAAGTGGCGCTTAGTTTACTAATTTGTCGTCCGTGTTTTATTTTGCGCTGTAAAAGTCAATTCAATATGAGTCAATACCAACTAGCACGGCTGTTAATTCAGCCTCCTTAGTCCAGAAAACCGTGGACCTTGACCATCTCCCTGGTCTGGTAGATCAAGTTGCGGGGCAAGCTTGAAAGCTGAGCTTCCCAATGTGCTCGAGTCCACTGCCGTATTCGGCGCCTTGTTTCAAGCTGCCGCGATCGCTGCAGGCTAACATATGTGCATATGATAGCAAGGCTCAGCAGGTTGATTAGAGACTAAAGTGGAAACCTTTTTTATCGCTTCCAGTTCAACTAAACTAAAACACTCTACACTTCTGCACACTCATAGACTCACATCGGCTTGGCCATAGAGCAGCAGTGATGCTATTCCTTTTCGCTTAAAGAAAATGAATTTCCTGAAACAGGAAGGTTTCATCACTCCATGAAACGTTTAATGGCTTCCGACCGTATTCGCATCGCCGATGATTTAAATTCCAGGCCAGACAGAGCACAATAAAAGCATGATAGACTGATCTAATGTTATAGATCCCCTGTTCAGCGGTAGCCTGTTATGCACTGCTGGAGCGCAAGGCATGAAAGTGACGCAGAAGCGGCCTCCACCGCAGAGAGCCTAGAGTGCGTGGTCGTGAGACGCGGAGGGCAATCGTCACAGCAGAAGCGTAGGACCAATTTCATTATATAATTACGTGATTGCTGTGTTGAAGGAAAACTTCGTCTCAGTCGGTGCTTTGCCAGCGTGCAGCCGACAGTGACCACAACCGAAAGAGGGGGGCTCCGCCCCCCTACCTTTTCTCAGTGGAGGGGGGCTAGCGCCCCTCCTGTAGATACGCCTATGGTAATTGTAACTCAGGAAAGGTACCACTGCAGATTTTGTTCAAAAGAAGCCACGCTATCGACGCCACTGAAAACTGCCGGACCAAGGCTATTCCATTCAGCTATTGTACGAACCGGAAATGAATATTTATACGCACCAACTCTCGAGTTATAGGGCAAAAATACATGACAGTGATTGGTGCGACAAGGTTTCTTCCAAGTAGGAGCAGGTACAGTGAGTCCAAATTGAATTTACCGGCTGACAGCTGATAAAGGAATTTTAGGCGGCCAATTTTCCTCCTGACATTGTTTGTAGTCGTGCCCTTGTTATCGGGGCTGTTGCGGATTGCGTTCGTTGACAAGGCGAGTAAATAAATCTTGCTGCGAATTTTTGAACACGTCCCATTTTATTGATTTGGTATTGTTGGTGAGGATCCGAAATTAAACTACGCGCTGGGCGCGTCCTGCAGGACGTAAATAAAGTTTTTCCAATGCAATCCAATTCCAGAGCTGGGCGTATGATCATCTTGTGAGCTTTAAGTTTCACGTTGGGGCTGCTCCGTAGACCTTATCGATGCGTTCCTTCCAATTGAGACTGTCAGTGATTGTCACGCTGAGGTATGTAAATTTTTGCACGTGTCTGATTTCCTTGCCATCAACACTGTAATTAAGCTTTGAGAGAGATTTTTTGCTTTAAAATGTTATGCAAGTGGACGTATCAAAGTTGATGTTCATATCCCGCATGGAGCACCAATCAAATATTATTCTCAGAGATTCATTAAGCAGAATTTGATCACTGACACTTTTGACACAACAGCAGACAGTCGTTGGCACATAATCTCATATCAACCCTATGATTAACATGATTTGCAATATTCTTGTACAGTAAAAACAAAATGGGTCCCAGTACTAAGCCTTGAGAAACCCCCGATGTCACAGGCAATGTAGATAAACATTCAACGGCTATTTCAACAAATTGTTTTCTGCTATTGAGGTATGCTTCAATCCATTTATTTATACATACATTGATGCGAAATGTGTAAAGTTTTTCAATAGGTTTTTTGCGCAGGACTCGGTCAAATGCTTTTGATAGATCCAGGAATGTCATGTGAATTTGCCTTGGCGATGCAGTGGACCGTTTCAAATAACTGAGTAACGGTTGATAAGCGCAGACAAAAAACATGTTGTTTAGCATAAAAAAGATTATTCCCCTCTATGTGCCCTACTACTAGATTAGATGTGTGTTCAACTGCGCACGTAATGAAAATAGGGTGGTAATTTTGAACGTTGAGCTTATTTCCCGATTTAAATACAGGTAAATCTCTAGCCAACATTCGATCACTAGGAAAATTGGCGTTCTGTAATGAAGCAACGAATATCCTTTCAAGAAAACTTGACACCCATTTGCAAAATCGTTCTAGAAATTCATTCGGAATCTCATCAGGCCCACAGGATTTCTTTGTGTATAGTTTTAATAGAGCAGTTATGCCATCCTTTGAAATAATGATGTCATCACAGAGCGTCAGGAGTGTTCTTGAGAGAACAGTTTAATTTCGTGGAAAAAAACTGAGACAAAGAATTCATTGAAGGCTTCAGCAATTAACGCGGATTCACTGCACATAATACCATACAAAGGAACACCATCAGTTGCAGGGTTATTACCTGAAAGGTACTGCCAAAATTTTTGAGGGGAGTTATGTATGAAATCAGTAAGCACAGTGGGAAAATGACATGTCCTAGAATCTTTCAGCCCGCATCAGACCTGTGCACTAAGGGCAGCAATTTTCTCTGTGTCCTTTCGAGTTTGTTGTCACTGTAAATCTGGTGTTTCAAATTTGTTGTCACTGTGTCCTTTCGAATATGTCCAGTCACTGTAAAATTTAGCAGGCATAGCCTTTTCATTAAAAGCCAGTGATTACTTGTCACGTACTACAGTGGAATCAATTCTTCAATTGACACCGTGCATTTAAGTATAAAAACCCGTAAAACTGCAACTTCAAGCTCTGTGCCTATGTGACACTGGGAAACTGCAGCCAACATGTATAATAAACTTCCTAGTATTTTCTTCATCTGTAATGCTCTTCTTGTCAAAACAGCTAGATGTGGCAAACTTTTTGACACTGCAGTGATAACTTCATGCTAGTGGCCCCAGAAAAACCAGTAGCATGTAAATACTGGAAATTTTATATACAAATACAGTTGCCCAACCTATTGGATTCGTGTTCAACTTGAGAATTCACTGTTCAAAGTTGCCTCATTTTTGCTTTTGTCAAATATGTGAGAGATAACAACACAGCCTCTTGGGGGCATAGCAATGAATGCGAGGACTTTTCTGAATTATTGTTCTGCAGCATATTTCCAGCTTCAGCACAGTGGAACCAGTTCCAAAACATCACACATACAACTAGTGCCCAAATTTTTCCAGTCATGAAATAAAAAAATTGTGCGTTAATTATTCTGTTTGTATTTATTTTTTGACAAGTCTCACCAAGTTTGCATTCCATATAAATGATGCACTGCTGTAGTAACACTTTTCTCAAGAAACCACGGCGCTTCACATACATTTCCTTCATGATATGTTTTGACACCTTTACAACACCACAATTTCACACAATACGATGCCCCAGGTAATGTAAAGCATTACTAATTTGTTAATAATTTACAAGCTCTTCAGTTCTTCAGACGTCTAATATTAGCCAGTATACATGTTTAGATGTATATAAGCCACCTAGGTTTAGCATATTAGACAATGTATAGGAGAGTAGCACAGAAAAACAGACTGAAGAAAGCTAGGTATGGCCACACGGAGCTGCACGTGTCCTTTACACCTTTCTTGGTTACAGCACAAAGAAAACAGGCCATAGATGAGAGAACGGTACGAGGCGCGACTACAACTCGGGTTTATTGTGTGAAGGAGTACGTTAAAGAAGTGCTGACACAATTTGAGGCACCCTAAAGGAACATTCTTTGTTTCCATGATGTGCACTATCACTGCTCTCCACACATCAGAGCCAGACAACACGTATAAAATATTTCACTTTGATATGGAAGTTTTCATCGCCCAGCATATGCAAGCCAGCTTCACCGCAATGGACATAATGACTACGAGTCAACACAGTTCACTAGGCTTGCAAAATGTGCATCCTGCATGCATCCTAAATCGCAGAAATCGCAGTCAGAGTCTCGAACGACAATCAACTCATCCTTTACGTGAACCACATGCGACTGAGACGAACCTCACAGCTGCTGCTAGTATGTTGAAAGTTGCAGTTCTTCTGTGGCGTCATACTTGTATTGACACATCACTGCAAAGCCGCCCTATCAATACTGAAACCGAAATTGCTGTTTTCGGTCAGCAGAATCCAAATATATTCAATGAATTTCCAGCCACCACGACACTCTCTTTAGGGTTCTCAACACCTGTGTTCTTATTTAGAGCAGCAACCCAAAAATATTCAAAATTCGTGTGAGTACTTCTTTAAATAGGTAAAATTCTGCAGCAACAAAGGAAAGAAAAAAAACAATGAAAAAGTAAGCATAAAATCAGAGTTGGCCAAGCGCGATTAGCAGATAGCTAAGAAATGTGCTTGTCAGATAACAGAATGGAGGGGAAGCTGACGTGCGTGTCTTTGTGAGATTTTATTACACATGCCTCAACGATTTACACTGATATAACTACTTTCCCTCGTGCCATATCTCTGAGTAGCTTCCAGTGCGCTCATTGGTACGAGAGAGAGAAAGCACTTAAAGCGTGTGACAAATCCTTATTATTCTCATTTTTAACGGATGCGCGAAATTTTTGCAGCAGTCTTTTCCTGGGGCAATAAATTCTGACACTGAGGTCATTTGGTGATTGCTTGAAAAAGTGGTTTCTGGCCCCTTTAACGAATACTGGAAGCTTGGTTTCTTCTCACATAAGCTATAACATGTACAGAATTTTTCAGACTAAGCATTAACTTGGACAAATTTTGGTTGAAGTAATATCATTTTCATTGTGTCTGTTCACCGTAGTGTCTCGAGGCATAATGCATTTGGAAGCTAAGCCTGAGCTTGCTGGTTTGATCAGTGGGCATTGCATACCATCACATTCGCACAATGCGGAAACAATCTCACCTTCATTTACATGAGAATAAAGCATCCACCTGGCAAAAAGTTTGTTGATTTGGATTCTACTCGGGCATCTGTGATGAAACTGCAGCTTCGGCATCGTGAGACTGTCAATTATGAGCTGTGGGTCATGACTTGACAACGAGGATTCTATGCTTGGGTGAAGGTGATGGAGGCTTCCGCTACATGGTTTTGTAGTGCCCTATATACTCTCTGAAGCAAGTATTTATCATCTATGAATGCCCCAAGGCAATGCTATTCACTGATCTTTCATGACAGCCATCACCATGCCAACATGCAACACCCTAATTAAGCCACCATAGATGTCATGACTGCTAGAAAAACAACAACTGTTTGCTGGCATTTGCACATTACGAGTCTGTCATTTGTGTTTTTGTACCTTCTTGCCCTGCACCGACTATACAACCTGGAAAATTAGCTCATGGTACCAGCCACCCAGCAGGCATGTCAGTACAATGCAGCGTTGTTTCCCTGACAGACATGCAATTGGTTAATATTGGTGCAGATTCTGTTGCAGAAAATAATTCTGTTTAGCTTGCTCCAACAAACCAATAAGCCTTCTTTAATTGCGGCATGCTCTTTTGTCGAAGCAAGTACCTTTGTTATTAAGGCCATGGCCAGTGCCATCGCCAGGAAGGTGGTTTGAGAGGGGGTTTAACCCCCGCGCCCAGATTTTCAAATTTTGTATGTGTATTGTATGCACATAGATACGAACATAGATGAAGAGAATTGGACCCTCTACCCTTCTTCCCCCACAGAAAAAAAGTTATGGGAATGCTCCTGGTCACGAATGAACATTAGGCAGATACCTGCCATTTTGAGGCAATTCAATGAGAGGGATGGAAAAGTGTAATATTTGAAAACTTTGACGTTTCAGAGCCTGACCGATTCCTTCACTGCATTTTCAGATACTCATCACTTTTCTTTTCTAGGTGTATACTCACATACTACAGTCATTGCACAAATTGTTTTCCTTAAAGAGAAGCTGAAGCACTTTTTAAAAATGACTTTGGAGCACGTAAGGACAGTTTGATACCTGCTGAGTTCGAAAAGCGATGTGAGAGTTCTCATATGTAAACACAAATAGTACTTTTTTGACAAAAAACAAAGGCTGTGGCCAAAGGGCTAAATGAAACGCTGAGCGAAAGCGGTGACGTCAACTTCGGTATGCCGCGTTATCTGCAACAGCAGCAACGCTGAAGCGTAGCCTCCTTGATTAGCTCTGGCCACGGCACGTCATGAGATAGTCACGAAGGCCATGGTTGAAGATACAAGAGATGCTTGCTCACGTAGCACTCCGCTTACGAAGTCTACTGAGCGAAGGGTGAAGGTGTGTCGACGTGGTTTCGCCGTCGTTTTGCAGCCATGCTAGTTAGCCACGCTGACCGCGTCTCGACAAAATGTGCTCGTCAAAAACACGAAATCTATGCAGTTCCCTGCACTCTCTCGGAACGTTACATCTGTGCGTGGCTGAGCGTAAGCGACGCTCAGCTCAAAGTGCCTAGTGAGCGGTGCAACCTTCCGTTGGAGTGCAGAATGGCTACCGAAGGTGATGTAGGTTTCTATGTTCACACTTTCATTGCGCTAGCGTGGGTGGAGCCACACAAACTTTTCTTCCGCGTATTCTAAAGCTCCTGCTGCAAAAACCGCAGAAAAAAATACGACATCGTTGCCAATAATGCCAGTCCTTGCTAACCACGATGTTTTATTGAATTCTAAAACCTCTTCAGTTTCCCTTTAACAAATACATGTAAGTTAACACACTGAAATAAATATCACGTGTGTGCAAGTACCAGAGCTCTGCCTTTTGGAGATTTACGTAGCATTCGCCGGGGCATTTCTTGGGCTGACTGCATAGTAGGAGGAAATATAACTACGAGGAAGTGTCTTGTGATTCCACTATCCGCCACAAACCAACCTCTTCAGACGCTGCCTCTCTCGAACAGTGTGTAGTGCCTTCTGGGTAGGATTAGGCCATTCCAGCATCTGCAGCAGACGCAACCGAAGAGAGCCAACCAGTCGTAGCACTTGCTTATGAAGCGACCAGGGCCTATTTCTCCCTTAAACTGACCGACAACTGGCCAGAATGTGTGATTAGATCCTGCTAGAAATAAGAAGACAGTGAAATATAGTGACAGATTCCAGCATCCTTTTTGCGTTGCGAGCAGGATTTATATCTTGAAATTGTGTTTAAAAGTAACAAAAACCGGTATGTCGCGCAGCCTAGCAGAAGAGCCTTGAAGTTCGATTATGGAGTCAATCACTTTGCTGTATGGAGTCAGATGTGATCATGCGTGCCTTAATTAGTTTTGAAAATTGGAGTATGTGCATTATTACCTATCCCCGCTCTATTCTGTGCTGCTTATGAAGCAAAAGGAGCTGGATGGTGGGAAGTGACACTGCCTTTGTGGCTGCGAGTGAGCAATGTCCCTTCAAGCTGTTTTCAACAGCTTTTTTGCTTCGGGAACCCCCAACTTTTTGTGTTGGAAATAAAGTTCAGTTCAGTTCAATGTTGAGCCGTGACGCACGCGTGCAGAGTGCATGCATGCGCAGTAAGCTGCCACACTCGAACACGAACCGCTCTTGCGCTCACTGTTTGTAGCATGTGTTGTCACTTCTGCATACAACTTCATATTCGCCGCAGATCGAAAATTTCTTATGACAAATGTTTCATGGCGTTTTCCACATTATTGTTCCGAGATTATACACTCTGACCACTAAGCTATTTGTAGCGCTAAAGAAAACAAGGACCATAAAAATTGGGTGTCGGTCCCTTTAAAGGGACCGGCAAATGGCCTGAACGTCTGATTAGATCCTGCTGGAAAAAAAAAAGACCGTGAATTATAGAGACAGATTCAAGCATCCATCTTGGAATCCGAGTAGAGTTGATATTTTTTAATTTATTTTAAAAGTAGAAAAAAAATCTGTACATAGTGCAGACTAGCTGCTCGACTTGAAGCTCGATTATGGAGCAGAAAGAAAGAAATCACCACCTCTTTTACTCCATTGTTTAAAGATTAACTTCATTAAATCGGGTCTGATGGTGGCTAAATCAATTCATTAATTCGGGTTGACGACAACACTGAACCCTATGGGTATTTGCCAAGGAATGGAAATTTCTTCATTACGTACATCAAAAGCTTCTAAAAATTGAGTTTCATTAGATTGAGTTTTAACTGCATAGGCCCCAAGATTATCACGTGATGCTCTCTCCTTGTTTTTTTCCTTCCTACCTGTCTGACTGATATGATTTCATGACAATTACACGAGAAAATACTGCTATATGTCTCAGTGAGGTACAGAAGATGCATAATCCAAGAAAATAGCGCATAATACTGCATTTATTCAAATCTAAGCCGATGTTTTTTTTCGAAAGAACGATGTGCGAAAGTGGGGGGGGGTAAGCTTTGATTCGAGTACAATGATTAGGTTTTTTTTTTTTTCTGGCCTTGCGAATTTTGGGGCTCGGCTTAGAATCGGAGCCGGCCTAGATTCGAGTAAATACAGTACTTTTCTACCCATGCCTTCTTGAATCACAAGGCGCCTTTGACAAAGATAGGTCCCCTATCGAAACGTCGGCCAGCCTGCTCTGAGGCACTTTCTCCTGTTTGAAACCTATCCCACTCCGTGTATCCATCTGTCAGCTCCCTTTTTGACCTTGGACACTTTATTATAAGGACGAGATACATATACAATATTACAGGAGCTTTAGTAATCGTATGTCAAAGGCAATTATAGCACATAACTTGCAACACCAGCTAGCTTCTTCCAACTCACAGTGACATATAGACAGTGCAACCAGACACAAAATCACTCATTTGTGTTATGCGCATAGTGCATAGTGAGTACAGAGACAGTTCTCGAGAAATTATTTTGCACACTTATGTGTACAGTCAGCCAGGCACTCATTGAGCGTAGTCACAACTCTGTTACTGCGGCATGGCAAAACCTGTCAGCAGCTAAAGTTTTGTTACTGAAAGCGATCAAAGTATACCTCAATCATGAGTATTTTTGTGGATTTTTTTAAGCTCACAGGACTGCAGTGACACTTTTTCTTGTTGCGTGTACATATCGCGGCTGCAACGTTTCTGAATGCGACCGTGCTGTGCGCCGAGAAACACGTTAATGAAAGCTTGACTAGCAATATGCCACGATGCTAGATTCAATGTGCGGCCTTACTAACTTGGTCTGTTTCTAATTTCCACGCGCGGCTTACACCAGCTTGCTTAGCTTCTCGACCGCGACAAATCTCGAAATCAGACATGCTGAACACTCGCTATATATACTGCTAAGGAACAACGTACGCAAAGGAAGGGCACTTGCGAACACGTATACGGCAACACGTATTACTTACGGCGGTATACCGCGGCTCGTAGGTTGCGCGTATGCTCCACGGTTTGCACATACATGTCACCGGCGATTAAAACACGATGTCATCGTGCTTCTCTGCAAAGCCTGCATGAGCGCCTAAATAACTGAAATCTTTCTTTTCAACGCAGCGCAGAACGTGTTGGTAATCCGAGACGTGCGGCCGGGAAGACACAGCTGTGTGATGTCATCGCCGCCGCTCGACGAACCGTGTTCCGACAACAGAAACGCGTGTACTGTGTGCTAACGTATCAACAAACTAGATTTTCCCATGAATGTATGCAAGCTCCAATACCGGTAATCTATGCGACGCTCGTAGCGATCTAAAAGGCCGGTCAGCTGCTGGAACGTCAAAAAAAATTTTCAACGTGATAGCAACCCACATTTTCACTTTCGCTGGAGCACATACGTACACGTTTCCAGTGTCGTCTTCCGCCAATACTTCAAGTGCGTGTCGCAAAGCATGCCTGTATGCCATGCATTAAATCATTCTGTAGCTACAGTGCCGAAACACAGCCCAGCGCAACACGTTACCAGCGTGACACACACGCAGTGAATTTTCAAACGCGTTCAACGCTGGCCCCAGTGGACAGCGTGCCAGCTTACCAGCGACAGCGTGTCTCTGCAGTGACCCCAGTGTATTTCGCACTGGTGCCAGCGCCCAGCGGACGTACTCCAGTAAGCCTCGCACTGGCCCCCGCGCCCAGCGGCCCAGCGCGCCACCTATTCCAGTAAATTTCGCACTGGGACCAGTGATCTCCCAGCTATGCCCGCTTCCCCCAGTACAGTACCAGTGTACACCAGTGATCTCCCAGCGCTCCCAGCGTCCCAGCTTGCGCATCCCAGTGAAATGGCTGCGCTTCCAGCGCGCTTACAGTGTTCCCAGTACGAAAAACTTACTGGGAAGGTACTGGGAGACGCTGGTTTTTGCAATAGGGTCCCCTGGAAGATGTATAGAGTTGAGTTGTGGAAAATGTAATGATAATTGCGTGCAGGTAATCATTGTGACTGATGGCGTGCGACGATAGCCGGCGTCAGATTGCACAAAACGCGAAATTTCTGGTATGAAGGTATTTGAGAGCACCACACTATGCATGCAGCATGAGCAACTGCACATCGATCGATTGTGATACGTACCCATATTTCATTAAACCTTGTTTTCCAAGACATTGTAACAGGTGTCCAGCGCGCACTTGTGAATGTTTTGCCATTCCACAAGAAAACGTGCGTAAAGAAGCGACGTCAGGTGCGCTCATTCGAACGAAAACAGAATCTCGAGCTCTCGTTTTTGTATGCGCTGTTTAATTTCGCAGGGGCGATGCCAGCTAGGTAAGATGCATATTTCTCAACAGAAACCGCTCGTTGCAAAGAGTAGTGGAGGAAGAAGTGCTCTTTGCCTGTAGAAGATCGCCCGTACTGGAAATTACAATCTTCCCGGTAAATGTTCTTCAGCTTTTAGTTCGCGCATAGTTTCTCAGCAGGGAATTTATCAAACTACCCAATAAACACAAGCAAAGCTAGAAAACTTCTACTATACATCTAGAAAAAACTCCAAAAGTATATTAGAAGTTTAGTTGAGATGTTATTTAGACGTAAGCAGCTTGAAAACTTCATGTAGCTGTGCTGACGCCACGTTATTAGAAGTCTAGAAAACTGCTTGCGAGAATTCTAAAAAAACTTCTTGCTAGATATTTTTAGCAGCTTTTTTAGACATTTATTTTTTATGCAAACCAGCTTATTGAGGAGCTTGCCGTAGTCAATTCGTTGCATCATGCCAGCCTTTTGCAATCACGTTTTAGCCGTTCACTGACAAGCGTAATAGGTAAAGGGATGCCTGCGTAATATGGCATTAGGTTTATTTCTGGAGCTTCTCTAGCGAGGAGAATTGATAATTAAAAAAATGCAGAAGTTCAGGCGAAGATGGAAGCTTGAAGAGATAAGAAATTATTGCACACGGGGTGTCGCTGGAGCCATTTCGACAAGCGGACTTGTCAATTAACAGCTTTGAAGAAGACAAGTTTGCTTGTCGAAGCGCTGACTCCGGCGACACCACGCCTGACATGATCAACGAAGAAGAGACAGACGATGAAGCACTTCAATCTGACGACAGCAGCGAAGACAGGAGCGTGGAGGCTCAATCCTTTGATGAAGATGAAGATCAAAGCTCCAGTAGCGAAGCTGACAATCGCAGCGGCCTGGATGATGATCGCACTTTTGTACCACCATTTGACGAGTCTGATTTGTTGGATAAATGCATAGCTGATTTTGGTACAAAAGCTCTTCCTGGGTCGTCAACTACGCTTGCAGTGGCTATTGTGCTAATAATGTCATTTATAACAGCCCATGGGCTACCCTGGTGAGCTGTAGATGACTTACTAACGCTTGCGGATGCCTTGTTTGGCTTCCGCAGGTGTGGCCTGCCACAATAAAAGTATCTGCTACGAAAACTTTGGTCCACAAAATGTGCTTCTATCGTGAATTACAACTACTGTTGTAGCCAGTGCTGCAAACTTCTTGAAATTTATGCTGACAAGGTACACATTTCGTGCAGTGCCTGCTTTAAAACAACAAAATTGTCGAACATACAAAGCGGTGCCACATTTTTTTTTCAATATTTAAAATCAGGACGCAATTTTCAAGCCTAATAGCAAGGCTCTCTAGCGTTCTATATAAGAGCCTCTGCAAGCGGAAGGAGCAGGCAGATGATGGATCTCAAACCATATATGATATCACAAGTGCCATGGCGCACCGCTCTTTGCGTGAAAAGGGAGTCCTAAGGTGGAGTGACATAACCATCACCTTCAACACTGATGGCAGTCCACTGTACAAGTCATCGACCTCCTCGATATGGCCAATACAGATGACCATAAAAGAACTGCCTCCACTGTACAGAAAGAAAAATGTCATTCTTGGAGGCCTGTGGTTTGGACGAAAGCACCCAGACATGCTGCTGTTTCTAAAGAAGTTTGTTGATGCCTTGGGCCAGACTTGTGAACTGATCTGGGAGCAATCATCAGCTGTCACTTACACCAAAATTTACACAATTTGTGTGTGCGTTGATGCACCGGCAAGGGCAGCTGTGGGAAACCAGGTTCAATTCAAGGATTTTTTGGCTGCCCATGGTGCCTGGCTTGTGGAGAAAGCCAAGAAGGGAAGTCTATAAAACATGTTTACAAAGCAAAACATCTAAACAAGTCTTCATAATGGTTCAGCATGATTTCCTTAGTGAACTGTGTACCAGTTCCACTAATCTTGTTTCTGTTTTGTCTGATTGCAGGACGACTATTATACATGAATTCAGCACCTAATGTTGAAAGGACAACGTTGGGTGTGCGAAGAGACATGAGCCTCGCAGATAGGCTAAAAACACCTGTAAATGGTCTCAAATGCACGTCCCCGTTGGCAAAGCTCGCCCACTTTGACCTGGTGTGGGGATACACAGTTGAATACATGCACTGCGTTCTCCTTGGCGTGACAAGGCAATTCACCGACTACTGGTTTGACTCCTCAAACAACAGTGAGGCCTACTACATTGGTAACCATGCTGTACACCTTAAGTGAAGTAACAGCCCGCACAAAGATTCTAGAATACTATGCATATTGCCTTCTATGTATTGTCGCCAAAGTTCAAGCATACATGATGCAAACTCACCTACACATAGAAAAATTTAATTTTGACTCTGTGCATGTACCTAGGGGTTGTGCACTCGACATTATTCATGTTGAGCTCTTTCATGTACGCATCTTAATTTAAGCTGATCTCAAATAATGCATTATTTCACTGCCTTTAATTACCGTGCCTGGTGGTCCATACAGGAGGACTGGGGCAACTTTTAGTGTATATCTGCCTTTGAAAGCCCCTTTGTGAAAATAAATGCACAGAGAAACATGGTAAACACTCATCACAAAACCTTATCTTTTCTATAGAATACCAAGCAGGTTTCATAAATGCTCATGTACCCAGCAGGCACAGTGCAGGTGCACTTTCCAGACAGTGTTAATAATCCTCATGAACTTCGTTGTCTAACTTCCAAGAACTATGATAAGTAAACAGATGTGCATATCTATAGAATGAGCAGATTAGCTTCAGCAGCCACAACATTATACAATCAGAGATAGCAATCTGTGATTAAGAACAACCAAACTCTGATGTTGCCGAAGCGACTTAAAGGCCAACTCCGGCGATTTTTCGAGGTCGATGGATCTCAGTGAAATTCGCTGGGTACGTTCCTTTGCACGTTTCCGTCATTTATGCCAAATTACAGGCTTGAGACATGCGCAGATTGTTTGCAAATGAATTTTAAAGATTGTCTGCAAACGCCCTCCTGGCTTCCCACAATTATTGGCAACATTGCGTCTGTGACGTCAGTGTTGGCAAGGCGGCGGAAGTGACGCAGCCGAGGGCACCGCTAACTTCGGCGCTTAGGCCGCTACAGCGAGCGTCTGCTGTGCACAAGGCGACAGACAGCGTTGGTTGGCCGGCGCTTCGCTGGTCGTCCCGGCTGTCACAGTTTTCATACTCCGCGCCGCCGTGACCGGCATGCCTTGCACGACTTCCGGTTCGTTCGTAACAACGTCTACGTCATACGTAGACAGTACACTCGGTTGGGTTTCGGTTTCGGTGTTGCGCTTTTTTGCTTATTTAAAATTATTCTCCAATTTGCCGAGTATTTCTGCTATCGGGCCCGTAGCAGGAGCGTCTCAGGAACATAAAAGCACCATTACTTGACATGGCCAAAAAATCGCCGGAGTTGGCCTTTAAGGAGAGTAAACACGAATATCATACAGTAAACTGACTACAGTATGAGTTCTGTATACTTGCAAGAAATGTCGTGATGAATTTTGATAGACAACATATAGCAATTTATTTGAATTTCATTACTACAAACTATATGTGTGGATCCTTTTCCAGAATTTTCACGATAACTATCAACAATATGTCAGGAAAGAGCTGCAAAACACGTGATATTGGGAGATGTGTATCACAAATATGATGTTTTTGAGGCAACTCAACTACCGTAGCACCACGACCATGTCTAGTAGGAAAACAGTTCCACGGACAATGCCAAGTAATCTAAACAAAATAGTTTTCTATCTCCATTTGCTTGCGCCCAGCTCATGTTGGATTAATCCTACAATGAACGTGATGACGTGGTCTCATTGCCAGGAGTTGCAGCTGCAAGTTTTGGTAGAACTAAACTGCAAAGCGGTGGCATGCATGTCAAATGTAGCAGACAGTACGTCCACTTGATAGTGTTACCACATTCGTGCTCCATGTGATGCTGCCCAAGAGAAAGACAAGAAGGGGAAGATGGAAGCTTGCGACGAGAAATCGTAAACAGGGGGGTGGGTGCTGGAGCCACGTTTTGACAAGTGACTTGCTGCCTTCAAAAGACCAAGGGCACTTGTCGAAACGTCGTCTGCAGCATGTCCACACGAAGTTTACGAATTTGTCGCGTGAAGTTGCCGTCACAATACTTATTCATGCCGTAACTCGGAGGCTTCCACCTTGTTGGCGGGAATCTTCAAAGTCATCAAATGCTCCATCTAAATTGTGTAATATTTAATTATTGCGGATGTTATCGTGTACCTGCTGGTTCTTATCAAGGCCCCCAATAAATCCCTTTCCACATACAAAAATTAAATTGCCAAAAGAGACTTATGTGTCTACACCCCTTTAAGATTACAATAATGCACCCCAATACCTTGTGTTACTTTTTTGCAAATTATTTTTAATTTCAGTTGTGTTATGTCAACATGAGTGTCGGCAGGATACTGTATTGGGGGGTGTGAACCCGTGTTGCATCGAGGCTGGAGGACGGGGAGAGTGCTGGTGTAGCTTGGTGGAGGGAAAAGTGCTGGTATGGCTTGAGGGGGGCAAGTGCCCCTTTTGCATCCCCCTGCCGACGCCCATGTATGCCAACATTTCAATATATAAATGGATAGAGTTGGATGTACCTTACATAACATTTTTGTGTTAGGCAAGTGCATAGCTCACAGCACCTTTCTGGTGGCGTCATATCATAAGAGTTACATTGGTTCTGGTTTGTGGTAGGGAGGGAATTTGGAGAAACATCCATCCTATGGTTATCATGCCTGCTCACTTTGTTGGTATTCACATGGCCACTTTAATAGGGCAGCACTCATACTGATATTAGAGGTCACGTTGCCATAAACGTTTTTGTGAGAAAATGCTGATGAGCCAAGTGCTTTGACAAGTTGTTGGCAACACCTCTGCGCGTTTCTGTGAACAGACTTTTGGGCTAGTTATTTTGTAACGCACATTAAAGCCGTAGCGCTGTTAAAACAGGGACCACAGGAAGTGCAAAGGAAATTGCGTATCTGAATGATGCAGGCTTGTGCTTCTGATACGGTTTTTTGGTGATGTTTGCTTTTCATTGCTGTGTAAGTAGAACCTAGCTGTTCCGAAATAAAGTTTCAGTTGTGAGTAGAGCACGTCCCATCCTCTTCCTGTGGTGCCTGTCTTAACAGTGCTATGGCTTCAATGTTGTTTCTGTGATACCTAAAATAGTTCTGAAATGTGACGCCATATGTTTTTTTAAGTACTGATCACAGTGAAAAATTGTGAGCTGCACCATAATTTCAAACAATGATCCTAATGCCACTCCATGTGACTTCTGTAACACGACATGCATAGAATTGACACGAAAGTGATATTGCTATCAGTGCTGCCCAATTATCATTGTCAGGTGTGTTTCAGGAGACTTCTAAGCAATTTGAAGAGCTGATTAGTGGTTTTAACGAGAATTTTTGCTGCCCCATACAGGCGTCCAAGGACTTTTAAGGTAAATAACCAACGCTTGCTGAGCGTTCGACCACCCCATCATTTTACGCGACTGACCCGCACACTGCACGAAAGGTGCTACTGGAAGGCTCATGAGTGGCGGAATTGGCTGCTATTCTACTGCTTGCCCTGTTGTGTCGCCATGTCCTTCCGCAAAGATACCTTCGTCATTTTTCTCTCCTAAATGAAGCAATTTTTGTCTTGCTGTTACAAGAGCTGTCATCTGACCAGATTGACCGTGCAGATAAGAGCACTTTGTCAATCTTTTGCACTTCATTATGTGGTCTTAAATACAAGCTAGAACCATAGGTCGGCAAACTCACTCATGAGTCGACTCACTCAGACTCACATTGAGCCACGAGTCTTAGAGCAAGTAATATTGTGGTGAGTTTGAGTCATAGAGGTCCAGTTGTGAAAAATTTTAGTGGGTCTGGGTCCAAGTGAGTCTGGTTGAGCAAAATTTTGGTGAACCTGAGCCCAAGTGAGACCTAAATGCAAAATGTATTTCTTGAGTGAGTCTAAATGAGCTCTACTTTTTTGACGATCTGTTCAATTCAGCATTGATATCAGCTTCAGCATTGCCTTAAGTCAGCTCATGTCTCTACTGTTTACACAAACTACTTCTATGCACTAGCCTTTATATGTCAGCCCAATATTGATTGACCAGAGGCTTGAGTTACGAAGGCTGGTGGTATTGCGGGGTGCCTTGACCTCCACCACTTCCCCACAATCTCTTACACGAGAAGTTCTTGATTAAAATACTCATGTGTGCCCTGTCTCAATAAAAATTCTCTTCTGGATTGCAACCACTAATAATCATATTTTTTAAGGTACGAGATCAAAAGGCGCCACGTAGAGCACCGATTATATGAGATATTGTTGTTAAAGAACATTGACGCCATACTTGCAAAAGCTAATTATGTGCTAATGTATTCACAAATCGACTCCCTCAGACTGAGATCGAGCCATGAGTCTGAGTGAGTTCAGCTAATTTTTTGGCGATCGAAACGAGTCCAGTTGAGAAAATCTTTAGTGAGTCTAGGTCCGAGTGAGTCCGGTTGAAGAAAATTTTGGTGAGTTTTTGTGTATTTCTGAAATGTCAGATGTCAGCTGAAATTTATTGTACGTTACATTTCACGCCTTGTCTACTTGACATGTAGCGTGCCAAATGCATTGTTACGCCCCCTGCTAAGAAGGCCCTGTTTGCTAAATTTTGTCTAGGGCATTTGCTTTGTTTCAGTGAAACTAAGTATTGAGCTTATGTTATGGATACTTTGCCATCACTGCACAGGTGGCTTTAATGCAGATCAGTTGTGCAGTGAATGCAGCTTACTCTACTTAAGAGTACCTTAGGACATTACTGCAGGTCGACAATGCTTTATTGTGACATTTGCTATAGTTTGAAAAATGTGATTTACATGCATGCTTATTTTGGTCTGTTTACAGAACAGCTTCTTTTTGCCTTTGCGTCGCAAGCGGCTGGGCTCTATGGCCAGCGGTGCATGACATTCAACAATCACCAACTTCTTCATTTGGCTGAAGCTACGAGAAAATTTGGGCCTTTGTGGGCACATTCTGCTTTCACATTTGAAAGTGGGAATGGAGAATTGGTTAGGCTTGTGAATGCTGCAAAAGCTGTGCCAGAGCAGCATTTGAAAATGTACTAATGTCTCAGGAGCTCCAAATTCTACTTTCAGCACTTACGTTACCTTCAAACGTTCTAAATTTTGGTACAACTATATTAGGTAACCCAAGAACCGAGCACGCACGACGTATTCGAGCTCCATGGATGTTTGGAACGCCAAAAGATGTTGCTTGTTTGAGTAATCAGGAGGCTTCTTGCATGCAGGCATTTTCGGTCACGTGCCATCACTGCAAGAGCATTTAATATTTTCTTATCTAGGAACCATTTTTCACAGTGAAAACTATAGAAAGGGGAAGAAAAAACAGCTCAGTATTTGAGTCTAAAGGTGGTGATTTTTATTTAATTAAGAGAATATTTGAGGTCACTGATTCGTTTTCAATATCAAATGGCCAGGCTGTCCTTTTTTTTAAAAAGATAATCACTGACAACAATGTAGCAGAACTTCCCCCACATGTTTCTGGCTGTTTTTTTTTTCATTAGCATATTCCCTACTACCTCTCAACGTCACTGGCATAGCTAGGCCATGCGTTTTGATCTCTCTGAATAACAGAGACTACATATGTGCAATTCCGAACTTAACAGAACGTGACTAAGTATATATAAAGCAAGCTGCATGGTTTTAAAAGGACAACGAAGTAAATATGAACTTTACTTTAGTTTTGTAGACTGTTCCAGACAAGTGCATATCCAATGCTCATTACAAGTCCTACTTGGGAAATGTGTGCTAAAAGAAAACAAAAATGTAAGCATGTACAAAATAAGGTCTTGAGGTTTATTTTTAACTCATATGCTAAAATACAGTCAGTTAACACTGAACTTTAATCATTTTTATGTGCCAAAACCACAATAAGATTATGCAGAACTTTGTAGCGGTGAATTATAATTTAGTTGTACAAAAACTTAGAACGTTTCAAGGTAATGTAAGTGCTGAAAGTAGAATTTGGAGCTTCTGAGACAAGCCTAACTAATTCTCCATTCCCACTTTCAAAAGTTAAATTAAAGCTTTGCATTTAACCCCTATTGAAAAGTGGCTGCCATGGCTGGGAATAAGCCATGTCATTGACCTCAGCAACGCGACTGTCAGTCAGCTTTGAGGTTAGAGCTGGATTCACATTGGCCAAGTGGAAAATGCAGGTTAAAGGCTAACATCACACGCGGTATCCTGGTAATTGGAGAACAAAGCCCTGAAAGCATATTGAATCACTTAATTACTGAGCACAACCTTCACGCACTCATTTTCGTTGGAAGCATTGACGACTGTAACAGCTTAGCACAAGATGAGTTGAACGTCCCGACTTTCCAGATTTTGAAAACGCTGTTTACAAAAGCTTTGTGACTGCATTTTGTTGCTTTTTCACACGTCTATTGTTGACTGGTTCGTTACATGTGGTTGTTTCGCATTAGCTTACATTGCTTCAGTATATTGTTGTTCATTTCCGTTGAAGACTTGCACTTAAGGCATAATTCTTATCAGTCCGGTGCTGTGTATGAATTGAAGCAGTGTTTTGTGGATTCTGCTATCAGTGGCCAGCGGTCATAGCTGGCATGTTGGCCTGCAGTAGGAGACGAGAGATTTCCGCTTCTAAGCCTGTAGACGTCCATATCTAGTGGTATGCATATACCTTCACTACTGATGGAGCAGTATGAACAAACAGCACCCAGTGGTAGATGTGACCACTCTCACGTTGAGATGTCATATGATGTAATTGGGTCTAGAACTGAACATGTTGTGCAAAGCAGAGGGAGACATGCAGGAACAAACTCACCCAAATTTATTTTCTTGTGGGTGTAAGTCACCCCACCTTTAGCCTACCTATGTGCAACTTGTAAGCCCTACTCCAATGATGTTGGAGGGAGCAGACACACGATGGAATAAGAGCATGTGTTTCCTGCCAGAGAAAATTTTTACTGTCTTTGAGAGAGTGAAGGGGTTAAGATGGGAAAAGAATACATGGAAAATGTGAATTAGGAGGCTAGTGTGCCTACTAGTCAGTGCAATGTTGTGTGGGTTTGAATCCAGTGCACTGAATCCAATGGCCTTAAATCCAGTGCACTTGGATGCAAGTAACTATTTTACAACTCCCTGTTTGCCAATTATTTTTTGGTGATGTATATAATGATGCATATTAAGATGCTGTTATCAACTGACAAGATTTATTGTTTTCTTGTTCTGATATAGTATATTGTTCAGCGCATAACAATGCTCCTGTATTCATTAATTAGTTCCAGTGAATTATATGAGGATGTATAGTACTCAAGGATTCAAACGAGACATCAATCTCTTTAGTGTAGCGATTGCTATGCGCAATTGGTCGAGATAACCACACCATATTGTGACGAATCTGGCCTCTAAAGATAACGTCGGCTCTCATCTACATGTCTGATCGAAATTACGCTGATATAGCCCAAACTGAGGATGGTGGAAATGAAAGTATGTGCATTATATTGAGCCCCAAATTGTCCTGTTTCAATCCATGAGCACTGTACTTTAACATCTCACTTTTAACTGATATGATTTACTGATTCTAGAAGACAGGGCATACAAACACGGACGCAAGAAGGAAGTCGGGTGTTTGTGGTGTCCTGACTTCCTTCTTGTGTCCGTGTTTGGCATGCCCTTTCTTTTAGAATTAATACGTAACCAACTAGCTCAGCTCTCTATTATTCTAATGATTTATTGTTTACATATTTTGATATATTGTGCCTTGTATTCTGTATGATCAATGTGTAATTGTTGAAATATGTGCTATAACCTTTGTAAACCTAATGTAAAAGCGAAGAAAAGAGGAAGGATATCCAGAGCGAGGAATCACTGGCGCAAATCACGGGGGGGTCAGGGGGTCCTGACCCCCCTTGTGTTCAGGCTGGGGGACACGTTCCCCCTGCAAGTGTCCCCCCTCGAGATTTATCTTTCAAACGCCATATATTTTGAATTACTTGATAGTTAGGTGTAGTGCAATCAACTTTTTTTGTTAATGCCTGTTTATTTTGTCAGTGTAGGCCTTTGTTCAATACCCCTCAGCTGTGCGAGACTATTGAAATCGGAACTACCACTTGACGGCTTTCGGAAAAGACCTATAGAACAATGCAACTATCTCAATTTTCAAATTTATTTCAAGCATGATTTTAATTTTTATATAAATCAAAATAATAAAAGGCCGCCGTGGGAAGATGTGTGTGTCCCCTTGTTATTTTTGTGGATTTACACACTGCTAGGAATAAAGAGCAAGAAACAGTGACTGCAGCCTTGAAGACGTTGTTACTTGTGGTTTTGTTACACATTTCGTGCAGTGGAATATGGATGCTGGCACTTCTTTTGAGGCACTTAAATTTACTGTGGACAATGTGCACCGACACTACAGCACACTTTGAGGATGTTGGAAAGCAAGTGAAGGTTTCCCAGTACACATGTGATAAAGAGTGATCGAATTTGGGTAAGCATTGATCTGCTCCAATCTCACATCTGCAAGCTTGACTCCCTGAAGTCATACTCTGTTCCGGCTTTCAAGATTTTTGTCTGTAATACTCAGTACAACACAGATGTCATATGCCTTTTGCAAGTTTCACGATGCTAATTCTGCAAAACATATCTTCCGGACAATAGATATAACCTGTCAAAATGCAAATGCTCTGATGCGTGATGTGAAGACTTTGCAACAAAATAAAGCGACCATCAGCAGCAAATATTGGAGCTCTTACAGCAGGTTGATGTCTAGATACCCTGCAGGGACCTGCACAATTTGTTCCTCATAATATCTGCAAATTTTCGCCCATGTGAACCGACAAGGAATAGCTTGAATTCTGTGAGCACGCCTGTGAGAAAAATGACTGGCGGGATGACAAAAACGAAGTTATGAACATGCGACTCTTATTTGTGAGGAAAGCATGAAGATTCAGCACGAGCTTGCTGCAATCTCGCAAAAGCTCAACGGTCATGGAATGAGTGGAAACAGAGCTTTCTGATTTCATGCGGTGAGAGCAAGCGTCAAAGCTAGGACAAAGCTTTTATCCAACAGCTACAGCTCGGGCACCGTTGCTGTAGTATTCTTTTGAGAAGTGAAGGCTACGTCATGTAGTCGAGTCTGTCCTAGCTCAGGCTTCATAGGTGTCACATCTTATGCTGGGGCTTCCCGAAGACATGAGGCACCAACTTCAGCTTCAAACACCAAACACTTTAAATGAATTTCAACAAATATGAAAGGTCTATTTTGTAATAGTGGGCTACCAGAGAGCACTGGTGATAGTGGAAGGAATATCTGCAAATCAGCACCAATACAGTGTAAGTGTGCAAGTAACAAGTTCCAAGTTGGATTGGGTTCTCTAAATACAAATACAAATTTCAGGAGGAAAGCAAGAATGAAGCTCAACAGACTTCTGACGTACCACAGCTTCTTTCAAGCAAGGAGAAAAATATTTATTGTAGAGCAAACCAACATGGTGCATATAAATGGAAAACAGGCCGAGGTGCTGATTGACTGTCTGCCATCACCATTGTGGACATCACAAATTTTCCAGACTTGAAACAAGTAAAAAGCATCCAGACAGTGCATGCGGGTATGAGGTTTTGTCCCAGTAATGCAAGAACTCTGGCGGGACAGCCAAATAACCACCCCTAATGACCGTCACTTAACATTATTCTCGCTACCTAGTGAAACTCCAAAAACCCAAACAGCAGGCGACATCTGAAAATCTATTCCGAGCTCCACTGCATCAGAGGTTATCCTAAGGCTACATCCAGTTCAAAGTGCAATTTCAACTGTGAGGTACAACTGTGAAATGCAAGCCCTACAACATGTCACAAGTTTCAAAGGATACTAAGTAGTTTGAAGCCATATCTTAGGCCAGTTACAACATGTACCTGAGGTCAGAATGAGAACACTATGAGCACCTGACCACTCTCTGGCGAGTGCGTCGTGTGCAGGTCTCAAGATCAATTAGAGGAAAAAGGAATTCAAGTCAACGCCAGTTTTTCTCAGAAGACTGTTGAGTGGTGCCAGAGAGAGCAGTGAGCAAGGGTGCAAAGGAGCATCAAGATTACCGAGCAACATGATCAGAAATGACTGGGACTTTTTCTGGGACTCGCTGGCTACTTCAGAGTCTTTATCAAAGATTTTGTTCAGACATCAAAGTGTTTGATTGAACTCTCCAGAAACTGCAATCCGTTCTCTCTGGGCAGAGAATGCATGATGGCCAGGAGCTCGTACATAAAAGATAGTCTGATCCAGTGCTTACATTGCGAGATTTCCACCTGCCATTTCAGATAAATACTGATGCATCGAGCAGCGATATGGCAGCCGTGATATACCAAAGAGACACTTGCTGTTCTCCAAATCACAGCTCGAAATTATAGGGAATTCTCAGACTTTAAGCCCCCATCAAATTATTTATACTACGATTAAAAATAGGGTCTAGCAGTTTTAATGCAGTATTTTCATTCATACCTTGATGAGGACATTTTAAACTGCTTACAGGTCACAAGCCCAAACTTATAGGCTGAGCATGTTAGAACTAAACAGAAAGCTTGCTCACTGGATATATGAAATTGCAATATTATGACTGAATTTTTTCGTAGTGCAGGCTGTCACCTGAAAAATGCAGATGCGTTTTCTCATTTGTTCGCTGATTCTACATGAGAGCATTAGTATATGACGAAACCCAACAAAGGTGCCATGACTTATACTTTGAAAACAAAAAGTTTGTGGCACCTTCATTTCAAGAATACTTCACTTGTACCACAATAATTTAGAGTCTGGTTGTCACAATAGTTTGCTGGTGCACACACTAGAAGATGTTTCAAAGGTTTTAGCTGAATGCACATGAAAAAAACTTTGAGAACTACGTGTGATTGTGCCACTTGTGCCCAGTAAACACACCCAGAAATCATGAACGGATGAACTAGTGTCACCAAACCATGTGGATGAGCCATCTGATGCACCACGTGTAAATTTACCAAGCAAAAAAAAAGAAGAAAAGAGGAAGAGAGAAAAAAAAAAGATTTCAATAACCTCATAGCCCTCCTTAACAGCAGAATACTCTAATTTGTAGGTGGTAATATCAAACAATGAGTCGGTATTCTTCAGTGAAAATGGGAAATAACTGGGCAAACAGCTGTGTAGTCGCATATCAGCGTTGTATTTCCTATCACCCACAGGCAAATGAATTGGCCGAGAGAGGATACATGATTTTTAGCAATTTGTCTCTATGTGTACAGCCGTTAAAAGTGGCTAGAATTGTTTAGAATTGGCCATGACTTATCGCAAGAGAATGCATACAAGTAGCCCTGGGTACAGCCCATATTTTGCTGCCTATGATGGGGTTCCAATGCTAACTGGCGAGAAAGAGCTTGGGATTGCAGACAGGACAGCACTTAGTACTCAGCATTGCAAAACATCTGATGGGAGATATAAATAGAAAAAAGCCATGAAGCTTCATTTTGACAAGTGACACCAAATACACCATATGAAGGACTGCTAGGTGTTTTGCTTGTTTGGAAGGTCTACCAGCAAGCAGACCAAGAATTCTGGGGTCCTTTGAGGTTGGAAAGCTATCCGCAGCAAGATGCACATGAGACTGAGCAACACAAATTATAGACAGCTGGAGTTTGCTGCCATGAGTAACATTTTTTAAGAACATCACAGAAGTGATGCACAAGAGGGGGCAAGAGAGAATCTGAAGTAGAAAAAGTAGAGAAAAACGAGCAGTGTTGCCCGCTTTGATGGCCTTGTTACTTGTTATTTTAGTACGTGGCAGCAGTGTAACCGAAACTCTTGTCTCATCACGTGGTGACTGTTTCAACAAATAAATCAAGTACATGAGGTTTCTCCATTGCATTGCTGCCAGATCTGCATATACGTCTATTTGATCTCAAATCCTTGGTTTTATGGTAATTACCAGAAAACCACAACTAGCGTAAAATCCCGAGGAAGTGCCCCCTGCAGTGAAGCATAATCCGAGAAGATTCAGAGGGGGGCGCTTGCTCAGTCATGGATCATAATTCAACATGATGGTAGAACAGCCGCTAAAAATAAAGAATGCACACCCATGCTTCTAATGCAATGCTTTATTGAATATGCATGCATTCACTATTTTCATTCGTCCCCTCGTCGGGCAAATCAAAACAGTGGATGAAACAGCGAAAATGGTGGGAGGGGAGAAGGAAGCACATATTCGAAATCTCCTGAAGAGGGGAGGGGCATGCTTTCTCGGGATTTTATGGAAGCTACGGCCAGTTTTTTCTTGCCTTACACTCATCAATGTTTGTCCTCGCTGTTTTGTGAACTATCTTTTCGGAGTATATGTTTGTCCTGAATCTAACTCATGGGGAATTGAGCAATGCATACGCACAACTAAACAAAACTGTTTTCTTTATACTTCATAACCGAGTTTGTCTTTGATCTTTTTTAATGTGGCTCATATATTGGGAAGTTAATTGCTATGAGGACTTAAGCTTTATTTATAAATACTTGAATATTTAAACTAGTGAAAATGCGATATGAATTGCTCCAAGAAATATAATGGTAATTGCGCCCTGACACCAATACCAAGATATCCAAAGCAAGGGCAGGCTCAAAGCTATTCTACTTGTCTGGAGACAATCCACAGATCATTCGTAAGTTACCATTGAGTCTGACATACTCCTTCACATTAACACTTTTAGAAATTATTGGTGGTGCATACACAATTTCATAAATCTGCTTGCTGTGTACATTGCATAAATTACCTAATCTGTTTGAACATGTGCAAAACTCTGTTCAATCCAACTGAAAGACTTTGGTAGGTATCAAACATATACAATGGACTCTCACCTATATATTCCCCGGTTTAGCAACGACTGGCATCTTACGACGAATCGCTTTCGTCCTGGCAATACCCCCATAGATATAACATATTAAATACTTTGCCAGAAGTCGAAATTCTACGCCGACCCCCGCATTGTCCGACTCTCCAATACTGCCCGAGGAGAAAACCGCCTTTTTTTCTGAGCTGTACATAACACATTACAAGTAACTACTTGTAATCAATTACATTATGTTGTAATTTTGTAATATATTTCATTGCTTTTTTCAAACTGTAACATTCTAGGTGATTTAATTACATTTTCTTGTATTAGATTACTGGTAATCAATTACATTTTTTTCAACATAAAGGATTAACTTATTCTTCAATGGCAGTTCTCATCCCAAAAAACATGCGACCACCCTGTGGGAACACCCATCATGTCAGACAAGACAGGACGGGTGTTTACAGAGGCTATTAGATGCGAAGCATATTAAGGTCGAGCTCAATCCGGCGGTGGTGGTGGTGGTGGTGTGCGGCGTGACCACCCTCACTGCGCATGCGCATACCCTCTCCACATACCTCCTCTCCACTTCCCCTCACCATTCCCCTTCCCCTCTACCCCTCTCCCCTCTCCACTCACCCTCTCCCTTTCCCTCTCCACTTTCCCTCTCCCATCCCCCTTTCCACTCTTCCTCTGAAACGCGGGCTAAACCAGCGCCCTCTAGAATTCTAGGTGGCATTGGCTAGACATGCCGAAATTCTCTCCTGCGCAACGCCGCGATGAGCTCGAGCGCATGCGCGTCCCCTCCCCTTCTCTCTCCTCTCCTACGCTGCCCCCCCTCTGGCCCGCCTGTCGACCGCGTTCCCCGCTCGCCCTGTGAGAATTAACGGCCAGGCTAGATGGAAGACACGACGCGCGTAGCGTCCCTCTTCGCGTTCCACGACACGAGGTCGGTAGCATGCCCAACGAACGCCAACGGAACGCGATCGTGCAAGTGCTCCGGCCTCGCATCGCCTCATGGTCCCCTTTAGCGGGAGATGGCGTAATTTTTTCCCGTTTCTCTCGGCCTTACTTGCAACGCCTTACGCGCGCGCCAGCAACAGCCAAACGTGATGCTTCATATAGAATATGGACACTAGCATTCAAATAACGTTTCCTAGTGCTTCCACGTTTAGTATTGCGCAAGGTCCTTGTCCGTTTCGTGTTCTTGTGTCATTCGTCTCAGTTCATCTAGCAGCAGATCGTTTCACTTCGCAATAGGATTGAGGCACTGCACAACTACAAGCTAGTGCACGAAGTGTTCCTACATTATAATATCACCCTTCCCTACAGCACATGCATGGAGAGTGTTCAGTGCAGCAGCTGACCTTTTAACGAGGAAACGTGAAAGAATGAGCGACCACTGTGAAAAAACAGCTCCTGTTGAAAGTTATCGTGTAACATTTTATCACAGATACCACATTAGGCCTCCAGCCTTTTCCCTATCATGCAATAACAATAGTTCGTTGTAGTTTGAGTAGCGTGTGTTATTGTATTATGGCAATAAAATTTTCAAGGAAAGTAACGCGAAAGTAATCGATTATATCTCTGTAATTGCTCAGTTACTTTTCTGGGGCTGTAACTGACTGCTGTAATCAATCATACTTGAAAGTAATTTTACTTGGTTACTTATTTTCTGTAACGCGTGCAAGTTTGCTTTTTTCACTCGTATCTAATGCCAAGCAAATATTTGCAGGGGTTCATCTTCTTCTGTGATCCAAATTTCCTGGCTTTAAGGTCACTTTTAGATAGGCCTCGATCGCAGGAGTATCCCAGGCTCGTTACCCAAACAAGCTCGATCTACACGGAGTAGATTCAGCTAGCCGACCAGGTGGTATTCGAGAACGGGAGATATTTTCACGTTCTCGGCCAGTGGAAAATTTGTCCTGGTCGACATACAGCTGAAGATCTCATTTCCTAGCGGCACTTGCAGTCAAAGGCCTCGAGCACGTCAAAAGACGCGACGCAGCTACTTCAGCGTGTAAAGCCATTTTCTCTTGACGTTAGCGTTCATAATAACAGCGGCACATCACCACTTGCAGTTCACAACAAATACGACGAGCACACACGCATGGAATCATCCTGCGCTGTAGACTTCATCGCGATGACGTGGTGGCAATGACACTATAGCCGACCCCTCTGACAAGAGGCTAGTGCCAACGCGGTTTCAGTTTCGTCTTTATGCGCAGGCATTTTTGGACTTGTTTTTTAGGAAAGAAGATGCGCGATGGATTTGATTTATTTTTAAAGTTGACAATAATTGTTCGCTCACACCTCCGACGATTAATTGCTTTGCTGTCATTTTTTTAAAATAATAATTTGATCTTTCTTCGAGAAATGAAGGGTCGCTCCGCGGGATTCCAGACAGTCTGTACCCAGTTCTTGGGCAAGGCAAAGCGCCACATCCCTCCCAGATTATTATTTTTGGATAACTATGGTAGCACAAAGGTGGAATAACTATGGCAGCACAAGCCACAAGCCCGCCTTGCAACTTTACTCAACCATATTCTTAGTTTACCAATTATTGTACATCTAAAATATTATCATTCATTTATTTATTTATCTATATTGATTAATTCTTTCAATTATTTAACATTAGTTCGAGTAACATTAGTACAAGTAGCATTAAAAAACCAATATTACCACATCGCATTTCCTCTCCCCCCTGCTTTCTCTTTTTTTTAAAGGACCCCTGGCCGCAAAATTTTTGTTCGTCACCTTTTTACTGTAATTTGTAGCTTTGTGTCTGGTTCTCTAAGTTAAATCTCTAAGTTAAATGAATCGTAAATGCTCTAGCGTATGGTATAACTAATTCTAGCGTAGTTAATTGTGACCATTTTAGCGTCACTTCAAACGCCCGCCTAAAAACCACAAGAAACTAGCGCCACATGCGGGAGATCGTCAAAAACCACATGCACTCAAGCTGTGGTGACGTTGAAAGCGCGGTTTTCAAATCGGGGCCCCGCGCGCGGTAGAGATTGAAAGTATGTGGGTGTATGAGTTTAAACCTGTTAAGCGTGTGTCCCCTCACGAAAACTACCTGGAGAGCAGCCTGACAACAGAGCGAGAGGGGTGCAGAACAATAGGCCTCGCCGGGTGTGCAAGTTGTCGTATTGTGTGCGCACCGCAAACCTTCTGTGACGTCCACAATACATTGATTTACTCGTGGAACGTCACGCGGGCCCTCTATTTACGTCATACCAGGATGTCGCAAGGTGCAGCCAACTCAAATGAGCACTCACGCTTACATTCGTCATTAATAATCGGTCAGATGTGCCCCGTATACAGCAAGGTCAAACAACACAAACATCTCGACGTTTAAATTTTCGTGTCAGGGGTCCTTTAACAAATTATACTGCCGCACATTTCGTGGCCGATCCCCCGTGGTGAGTTGTGCCATTCTCCCAGAAAACAAGCGACGGTTTTGCGTGGTCCCCTCGAAGTTTTATAACCATGGTGTACCACTTATATCTCTATAATACACTTTAGCATATATATTTGCATGTCGTATAATTAATACTTATTTAATGGTTAATTGATAAATAATAAATTAATCAATTAAAATCATGACTTCATGAATAGGTGTAGAGCTGAGAAACTAAATTCTGGTCATTTTATGCGCTTCAGTACCAATGGAGTCTTACTCAGGCCCTACATATTTGGTATAAAAACAATAAATCCTATATAGGTCCTGCAGAAAACATTGTGGGTCTATGTCGTGGTCCTATATTCGGTCTTCTGGGCCCTGCATACCACCATACGGATCATTTATAGTTCCCATTTGTGTCCTATATAGCACTGTAAGGGTCTTAATACGTCCTACATTGGTCCTTTATAGAACTATATGGGGCGTTTATAGGTCCTACGTTGGTCCTATATAGCACTATATGGGTCCTGCATGGGTCCTATATAGCGCTATATGGGTCCGGCATGGGTCCTATATAGCGCTATATGGGTCCGATATGAAAACATATGGGTCCGGTATGATGCCATATAGGTTTTTTCAGTAGGGTTGTAGGGCTTGCGCTTACACCCAAAAGGTTCCGTTGAATCTATAGACAGCACGAAGGCCACTTGACTCGCTGTAGTGGCCGCGCTTGCGGAATGAGTGAGCTGCTAGCTAGAAGAGCCAAAATTGTGGCAATATTATCTGGGGTTGAACGTTCCTAAATAGGATATTATCATGAGAGACGCCGTATTGGAGCGCTCCGCAAATTTCTAACATATGGTATGCTCTAACGTGCACTGACGTCGTACAGTACACAAACCTCCAGCATTTCGCCTCCATCAAAAAGCGACCGCCACGCCCGGGATCGAACCCACGACCTTCGGGTTAGCGGCCGAGCACCGTAAGGGCTTGTTGAAGGAAAAACTGTGACAGTTGTCAGTTCGCGCTCGCCCTGTGCATATTCTTTTTATTCTTAGTCTAACCTTGTCACGCGCCCGGCGTAAGGCGTAACCGGCAGTATCTCCCTACGACACATCACCGATCCTTTGCAAACAGCCCACTACTTCGTCTTTGCAAACATCCCACTACGATCCATCACCAATCCATTACTTCACCGACCGTTATATTGAAGGGGGAACGGAAGCCGCGTCTAGCTACCGCTTACGATTAATAAAATTTCTTGTATAAATATATACAGTGTTTGTCACGTCTTTGATGATGTACTGGGCTGTCGCTTTGATTACTGCTGGGCGAAACCACTGAAGATTTCACGGTGTAACCATGATTGCTTCAGGAGCTTTGCCCAAGCTCTTGATCATTCACCCGGGCATCAGCGAAAAACTCGACAGAATTCTCAGAAAAGAAGGGGTCACGGTGATACACAAGCCAGCGTCGACGCTCGCCCGCCTGCTACCGCGGCCGAAGGATCGACCCCCGAGGGAACAACACCAGGGCGTAGTTTACAAGGTGCCGTGTTCACAATGCCCAGCTAGCTACATAGGCGAGAGCAAGTACTTCCCAGAAAGAATACGCCAACATAAGGACGACGTCAGGAAGATGGAAATGCAACGCAGCGCTCTTGCAGAGCACTGTGAAAAGCACGACCATAAGATCGACTTCGACGGCGCTTCTGTTCTGGAAACAGAAAGGAATCTGGGAAGGAGGCTCTTGCTCGAGTCGTGGCACATTCAAAACACGCCGGCAAATGTGAACCGGTCCCTAGGAACAATGCTCTCGGTTTACGTTCACGGCCTTCGAAACGTGAAGGAAATGGAAATCCGGAGCTGCGGTGGAACAAGTCGGGGAGAAGCTTCCATTGACCAAACCAGTCACCCCTGAGGAAGGGACCGAATCGGTCCCGAAACGTCGGGCTCTCTTAAGCTTGGCTGGAGCCATATTAACTGCCTACCCATGAATATGCTGTGAATTTTTTGTGCGTCCTTCGTGCTTGAGCAGAACGCAGGAAGTTTCAAGCTGCTTGCTGTTCTTCGTGTGACATTCCAATTTGTTGCTATCGCATTCAATGCTTCGCCCTTGACGCAAATCACTGACTTTTGTACTCACTCCCCCTTTGGTCACGTTATTAATGTGATGCCGGACGGCGCGACTTAGAACGGATCTGCTGTAAATATCGCGCATGTTCCTCACTGCGTGCGACATTGTCAGGGCCACTGTCTGCCTAGGCTCTTACGGCTCTGAATTTAATCAATGAATACATAATGAGAAACGAAGCAAAATACAGGTAGACCGAGCGATTAAGGATGGTAATTGCCAACACCGGCAGTTTGTATTAAGCATGTGCCAGTTGGCTGAATAAACAAATTTCTTCCGCGTCTTAGAGAGCAAAAGTTCGGACTCTAATACGGGTTCCACAATCTAAATATTAATTTCATGCGGACTCTTTCACATCTAAATTGCCATGCGTTTTTGCCAACCCCGCCTCATTCGCGATAGAAATCACGATGCAAGCAAGGTGCCCCTGATCCGTACGTGCGCTCATTCCTTCAACGCCGCGAATGCACCGGTGCTACTCCAGTATCGCTACTTGGGACGTGCACTGAGTGACCACACCCTAAGTGACTGCACTGCGCCAGAGGCCGCACTTCGATGCATATGAAGTCCCGTTGCCTATGGCCGTCACTCTGCCATCAATGCACAGTGCAGTTTATCGATAGGTACTATATGATGCGTACCATCAAGTACCCAGAGTACATGACGCGACCCACGGACGTCGCCTTACTAAACTCACGTGTCGCTTAGCAAGGCAACTGTGCAGCGTGACTTCTCGTGAACTGCACGACATGATACATCCGCAGCATGGATCAACCTGGAACACAAGGCTACTGGCAGCGTTCTAAGCTCGCCACCTCCCATCTCAGACGGACACGCCAATTCTGCCGTCAATTATCTGGTACAAACCATGGAGTTTCAAGCACATATAAACCTGATGCGAGAACTAATCGGTTGTACCTTGTTAGAAAGCCATATCTTACACTTCTCTCCTCGAGCTGTAGCATTAAACCTTAGGTGCGGATAGTTGCGCTTGTTGGTTGAGCATACTTCAAGGAACCACCAAAATTACAAGACAAGAGAATACGCACACCATGCTGGCTTTCAACAACTTTTTTGTGGAGAAAAAATGCACCACATCTATTTCCGCACGGGCTTCTTCTATTCGCTCCTAACCGACCCTTTACCCGTATAAACACTGCCTTACTTGCCCCGCGCCGGAATGTCGAACAATCCCAATTATTTCAGTTCTGATGAGTTTGTGTGCACAACGCGAACAGTACAGTTTATTCTGATACCAACACAGCCACCAAAGATAAGGCTCGAATCTTCGATGCTGCATGTATAAATGCTGACGCGCCTTACCGCTGATCAGATTAACGGATGGCCGAAGGTTGTACTGCTTGTACTTTGGTTTTTCATTTTGTGGGCACACGTTCGTCCAATACCAATACACAGATCCGTGTTTCCCAGTCTTTCTGCAGCTCTCGTCACCGTGACATCTGGTGGAGGTGCTGGTTTTTTTATGTTCCAGATGCACGCGCGAGGCCGTTATGTAAGTCCAAGTTGTAAAGATGAAGCGTGGTACATCCTGGAAGGCGTTAAAGGCATGCAGCATCGTCGAACTAGCCGCAGGTGACTAGGACTACAGCCAGAGCACGAGCCCCTATGCAGAAACGATGACCGTCCCAGTGGCACCTTCGTCTATATACCTACAACAACCCAGAGACCCCGAAAGCTGGCTTCAAGGATGCTACTAGGTCACCGTATTCAGCAACTGGACAAGCGAAGAGAAGACACAGAACGTTGACTTCGGCATGGAAGACGCCTTCGACAAACAAGCAGAAACCAAAATTCACACCGATGCATACAATGTAGAACACGGCGCCGTGCTTGAACAGAAAAGAGATGGTCTCGAAAGAGTCAGCGCCTATGCCAGCTAGTCGCTCTCAGAAAGCGAAACCAAGTATCCCAGTTGAAAATCCCAAAACATTATTACGAAAACATTCTGTTTTATTTTGGGAGGCTGTTCCCTGTCGCGTTGTAGTTTGTCGGGCTATAGTCTTTCGCCCCGCAGTCTGTTTTCTGTCCTCTAGGCTATCGCACTGTTGTATGTTCTCTGTCCTGTAGTCTATCGCGCTGTAGTCTGTTATCTGTCATCTACTCTTTTGCGCTGTAATCTCTTGTCTGTCCTCTAGTGTGTCCCGCATATTTCAAAAGAACACAAAAAGTGATGGTGGAGAGTACTTATTTTTAACAAAATTGTCCTTTCACAAAAGTCATACAAATTAATGAAGTTTAGGAACACGCTAGATATGTCACAATTGGACCTCCGCAGGTCGGCACACTCCTGCGCAAGATACCTCTGGAGGCCCTTGAGCCTTCAGAGGGCGACGCTTCACTTTTATAGTTGAGAAAGGAGGCTGTAAACGTAAGGTAGAACATATAACACAAATTTGAGCAGCCAACTGAAAACAACTACTAATAAATGATAAATGCTTTACTCTAGAATAGTTTGCCATGGGTCCTAAAACGATTATACTGTCAGTGTTGAAAATTTTCCTCCACCTATGCTTCAAAAGTAACGTTGAAACAACGCTTTTCATGGCTGAAGTTGAATTGCTGCTGAGAATGTTGGGACAGGGCCGAAGAACAGAGGATGTGGACAAGCGCACAGCCGCAACAGTTTCGAGTGTGCGCTTGTTCGTGCCCACTGTTCTTCGTCCCTGTCCGAGCATTTCCGCCATGAATTCAAGTTCACCTACGTACCACTAGCCCGACGACAAACGCTACTAAACAACACTTTTATGACATTAGAGGGCAGCTCATTTTCTTATTAGATGCTGCCTGTCCTTGCTCATTGGGACGTTCAAAGCAAATATTTTACAAAAGCCTAACAAGCAATCACAGTGGCTGCTCACTGTGCCTAATGACATCACACTGTTAATTTGACAAGAGGCGTTGTGCTTCACGGTGTCGCAAGACACAAATTGTACGCCGTTTTATTTTAATGTAGTGGGCAGAAATGCAAAAGTGGACAGTTATGGTTTGACAACTGAAGATGTTTCCTGCTGAGCAAAAATTGAGAAAACGACCATATACAGCATTCACTAGGCTTGTACAAACACAGCATGGCTCGTTTTATGAGCTGCACTGGGTGCTGCCTTTGTCGAGCCCACGCTATGAGGCCTAACACAGAATGGTAAGCCCACCCTACCAGCAGTGGCCGATGGCCGATCATTGGACACAACTTGGATTCCCATCGGCTTCCGTTATCATTGGCCAATGCCCTGACAGTGTGATAGAAAAGGGCATGGCCTACATGCAAAATATGGATAAGATGGCAGCGAAAGTGGCCAATTCATTTTTTAAGTGGGTGTTACCTGTAGTTGTTGGCTCTTACCACTTAATAGAACGAAACAAAATGTTTGAAAGATATCTGCGATATTTAAGATGGAGGCCAAGGGCTTTTCTGTAACGTACCATGGGTGCTGGCCAATGTTCTCGGAATGTGCTTGGCCGTCAAGCATACTCACTTCTTCGTAATATTCTATTCCGTGGAAATTCGTGGCGCACGAACACGTACAAGCGGTTAAAAAAATGACACGGAAGAGCGGTTGTGTCCGTTTCTCTAGTACAGTTTGTCGTGAAGTCGTACCACTACCGAATAGCCACGTGCTAATATTTTTTCCGGTCATTAATTCAGCTCGCTCTGATTGCTCTAAGGAATACTTCATTTTTTATTTCTTTTTATCCAGCGCACCAGACCTGTACATGCGCGCGCGCAGTGCGACGTTTGAATTTCGCACCTTTTCCCGCGCGCGGCACGGTTCGGCCTGTGCATAACCCTAGTGCGCTAAAAAAAAATAGTTCACCAATTCATCCAAACAGGCAATTTTCACGAATTTACAAACTGCAGCGGCCGTTAATTGCTTGTGTAATAGTACACAAGTCATCAAAAATATTGCAGTTAATGTGGCTTTAAGCATTTATTCGCATGTACCGAATACACTCTCCAACCACGCGTGTATGACTGCGCGGCGTCTTCGCGCCTTGTTGTTCGCACGGCGTTGGTTGTTGGTGGAGGCGTGCTGTGTAGCGGACGAGCTTCTAATTCAAGTTGAAATAGAAGGTGAGTAAATTTCAGTGTCTCTCTATTTGCCCTTGTTCCCTGTATGCAATATGGGATTCGATGACGAGGTTCACTGAGGCGAAAATCGCGGATGCTGCGTGCGTACGTAGTGCACGTTTAGTCCTAGCTCTTTTGAATGTGTGTGATTGCACATGCCGTAGTTTTTCCATGTTACCAGCGGAAACCGGGCATATGCCAAACGTTCTTCTGTACGGCGTTCGAGCATCGCTTCTATTAGTCTTAATTTTTTATGAGCAATCCACGGTTTTCAGTGAAAACTATTCGCGCTATGACATAAACTGAACGGACTGCCACCTGCCAACATACGTCCAAAAGACAGTTGCCGAGCCGCTGACGCAGTCCGTAGCTGCTACATCGCGGTAGATGCAAGGTTCCACTTAGTATGCAGTATGACCGCACTTTGTATCAAGCAGCGTCGAGCTTCGTATACTTTCGCAGAGGACGGCGACCAGATCGGACGATTGCCCGCTCTAGACAAGTGTTATTCAGACTACACTTGGAAGTGAAATGCGTCGACTACATTGGTTTCAGCGGTCCGGAAACTACATTTATCGAGGAGGCTATGCTCTTTAACACGTAGCAGCGAGCGGCGTGTGGTCGGCGTGCGCGGCGATTTCTCGTTCGCTTCTGAAGGAGTGCCTCGCGTTGCCACATTGCCATGCTGACGCGCCGTGCGATCTAGAGTCGATGCCAGCGCCTTATTAATTAATTATAAACTTGTGCATCTGATCATATTTCCAAGGCGAATTAGATGTGAAGGCTGGTGCAGTTGAATGCAAGGAAGTCGTGGGATCTTCTGCCTTGCAATTTCAACCACACGTGTATTTTTCTCATTTACGTACGTCATCTCGTCCCTTGTCAAAGGGGCATCGGGCAGCCGCCCTGCTTGACGCAATAATATTTCTCGGCATTCTTTTTCTACTTTAGTGGAATCTATCTTTCAAAATAAGGTGATGATGAAATTTCAGCTATTGCTACTTCAGGAATTTATTTATTGAGAAAGCTGTCATTTCAGATATTGGCGCAGATTTAAAGTTGTGTTTAATAAGTACGCAATGTTGGTAAGCCATGGTATTCTGGCTGTAATGCCTTCCTTCTGGATTTGCATCGTATGCTTATTTGTAAATGAGCTATCAGCTCAATGTAACATTTGAAACTTTTGTGTTCTGTTTTCTTGCATGGAGTGAGTGCCACTGCTCAGACTAGTTATCAATTACACAAACATAAACACACAAATCTTACAATTGTGCAAGAGAATCATGAAACTTAAAAAAAAGCTGTTTACAAGAACTGAATGAGGCCTAAATTCTTACTAGGTTTTATTGCTTTTAATCACAATTTTCCACCATGAAGGCATAGCTTTTGTCAGTCTACACAAGTACCGCGTAGGATGTATATTGAATATTTAAAATGATGAAATAATGCTGTTTTGTCACTGCAAGGTTATCTTTCTGTTGGCACCACAACCTCTGAATGTAATAAAAAGACTTCTTTCCAAGTTTTTTAATATGTGTAACACATCTTTGCTAAACTTGATAATTTATTTATTGCTTTTTTTATTACAGATCAGCTATTTCTCCCTAGAAGATGGCAGCACTGCTAAAGACGCCATGCACAGAGAGCTCCAGCTCATTGTAACTAAAATTGTCGTACAGAAGTACAGCTGGGTTTCTGAGAACAAATCAGCATTTAAGAGCCTGGCAAATGTGCTGCTGTTTCTCCTTGGTAAGTGTCAATAGAAAACAAATTCTAGTTTTCTCTCCTGCTCTGGCAGGACAACATCCTCATTATGTGGTTCAGTATTATGCAGACTTCTCCATGTTGTGATATTTCGGTCGTAGTTGTTAAGAAAATGCTTCACCACGACCAGTATAATGTATTACTGATGTTTGTTTGGAAACTTGTCCAACTGATACAAATTTTTCAGAGTTTATATATGCTGCCTTCAAGAATACTGCCAAATTGTGCCATCAGGAGCACAACATCAGCATTGAAACAGTTTCACTACTACCAAGGTGCTTCTCCAGTGCAGTGTTCGATCATCTTATTTACTGTTTTATTGGCGTTCCTATTTTTAGGAGCCGAGAACCAGAGCACATAACCAATTTCTTTGTTTAACAGTCAGCAGCACTGCTAAGCGGCAGGAATCAACAGAAGCTACACGGCAACTACAACATTATGGTACATCGACTACCCAACAACGTTCATAAATATCAAAGGACATCCGTACAGGAAGAAAACAAGGACATAATAGAGTGCTCGTGCGCCAATGCTCCTTCCATAGTGCTATCAGCAAAAAAGTTTGATCTTTTATAATTTGAAAGAATATATGTTGTTCTGGAAGAGGATGCCAGAATAGAAGATTACGTGGGACATTTTTTGTTGTTTTAATTCATCTTTTGCCTCATATTGATGGGGTTCTCACATAACTACGCAAGCTACTCCATTATTAAACTTGTAGTTGAAATTGAAAAAAAAAATATGCTTCATGCTGACCAATCAACTCTTCTTCCTGTCCGTGCATGTGTTCTGATCTTCATAATCATGCATAACCGATAAGCCTTCCAACAAATGTTCCCGCTATGTGTTTAAAATTGTTGAAAGCCTGATAAATGACTTTTGAAAGAGAAGTTCATGATTTTTTGTCTCGTTGTATTTCACAGGTGCCAGACGTACCCTGTTCAACACAAATGACGCAGCTGTTTTAGACATAACAAAAAGGTGGCTCATGTTCGCTGTGGATCAAGAAGGTGCACTTATGCAAAGACGACGTGCCACCTTGATGAAAGACTCCAACAGAAGCCCAAGCAACACTTTATAATCGCAAGAGTTGATGAAGGAATATAACAATGGCGTATTGCCTTGTATATATTCTGTGTAAAATAAACCTGAAGCACCAGAAATATTTGCCTTGTGACTAATCTGGGGGGTACAGACAAAAATGTAGAAAAAAGTAGCCGGGCATCAAATTTTATCCAAGAGAAAAAACAAAAAATGTGCCAGAAATTACATTGGCCAAAATGATAACATGCGCCTAAATCGTAGTATAATGGCCTGAAGGATTTTCACCTCCATCGCAAATGCGGCCATCTTTTCCCGGGATTCAACCCCGCGACCTGCGGGTCAGCAATCCAGTACCTTAACCACTAGACCACCGTGGCGAAGTCACAAATTCCATATCTAGAACATGCTTGGTTACGGCATGGTGTTCCACTACAGTGCCAACCATGGCAGAGGTGTTTCCAATGATTTGCCAAGCACGGCCTTCCTTTGCTTGGCCAATGGTAGGCTTGTTAAAACTGCCAAGCTCATATTTTGCTTGGCCTCCAATAACTTTCCATTCATGGACAGCTTGGCCACTCATGATTTACCATGCTTGGGCCAAGCAAATTTTGCTGGTAGGGCAATTCCTCCCAACAAGTAAGTAATAACCAGCCGTAAGTATTATGACACAAAATACCACAATAGTAATAATTGTTGACGTTTAACGTCCCAAAACCATGATATGATTATGAGAGATGCCGTAGTGGCGGGCTCCGAAAATTTCGCCAACCTGGGGTTTAATTCTGAACGGTAGCGCAACGAAGCACCCGGACGGCGACAGATCAAGACGGGACACAGCGATACACCGTGCGGTCAGAATTACGCACTACCAACAAGCCCATCAGTCCGTCCTTTTGAACCTGGGGCTACTTAACATGCGCCTAAATCGCAGTATAATGGCCTGAAGGATTTTCACCTCCATCGCAAATGCGGCCATCTTTTCCCGGCATTCAACCCCGCGACCTGCGGGTCTGCAATCGAGTACCTTAACCACTAGACCACCGTGGCGAAGTCACAAATTGCACAGCCACGTGAGCAAAACATCACCAATCCTGGAGATCCTCATTATTCCAGTAATGGGATGGAATTCTTGCGGAAATTGCCGACGCAGTAGACCGACAACTTTGTGCAGTGCACTAATATTCACTACAATGAACTTGGAGGCAACATCAGCCTTGCTAGTGTTCGCAAGTATTCCTGCAGAACGGCTAAGTAAAAATTGCAACAAGTGAGTGGATTAGTATTCATGCAACCAGGCTTTAGCTTGAAGAAAGCGGATGTGTAGACATGCTGTCGAGCTCTTTCTTGTTGGAGCCAAGTGCTGTGGTATATCAATGCGAGTGCACCACACATATTTGGAGATTTGTATAACCCGTTTACCTGCAGTGTTTTCAATGTGCAAACTACTGGTAAAGAGCTCTAAATTACCAGTCTTCAAAGATGCGTAACATATTAGCCTTTCGGCCGCAACAAAAAACTTCAGTTGGCTTGCCATTCATTGGGCACTGCATATAAGGAACGCCACCAACTGCAAATATTGCAACATGCTTCCACACTACACGTTTCAAACAAAATAAGGCAGTTATATTGGGTAATCAAGTATTATTTCAGTTCGAGCCAACATACCAGCACCTATTTACCAGCGGTGTCTTCACTGTGCAAACTACCGGCAAAGAGCTCTAAATGACCAATCTCCAAAGATACGTTACACATTCGGCATTCGACCGCAACAAGAAAATTTCAGTGGGCTTGTCATTCATTGGGTACTGGTGATAAGCAACACCATCGACTCGAATTATTGCAAGATGCATCCACGCTACACGTTTCAAACAAAATTAAGGTAGTTATATTGGGTAATCAGGTATTTCAAATCCAGCCAACATACAAGCACTTATTTCCCAGCAGTGCGTTCATTGTGCAAACTACTGGCAAACAGCTCTAAATGACCAGGCTGCAATGATACGTAAAACATTAGGCATTCGGCCGCAACAAAAATCTTCAGTAGGCTTCCTATTCATTGGGCACTGCTGATAAGGAACACCATGAACTGCAATTATTGCAAGATGCTTCCACGCTACATGTTTCAAACCAAATTAAGTCAGTTTTATTGGGTAATCAGGTATTTCAAATCGAGTCAAGTTAAAAAATGCCAGGCCTGCGCTGAAACCGCAGCACAGTCACAGCGAAAGCTGGAAGAGCGGCGTTTCTTGAGTCCGTTGTAAGCTCTCTTGGGGCTACAATACAAGTACACTAGAAAGGTACCCACTACGCCATAAATCACAATTTTTGTGTAGTTGGGAAGCACCTACTAAGCCATTATTCGTCATTCTGCGGAGAAATGAGGCACCAACTACACGTCTGTAAGGCATTATGTGCACTTTGTTGACGCGACGACTGATGACGATGAAGAATTATGGCTCAGCCCTTTGTAATGGGTTGGAAGCTTTAAACGGTCCACCAGGTATGTAATTTGCATTGGGTGACGCCCGGTCGCTATTTCCCTCTCCCGTCATGCTGCATAACATACGTTGACGTGGGAAAGAGACGGGGGGGGGCGAAGAACTTACTGAGACCCCGAGGAAATGGATCGTGCGTTTATGGGCCTCCTTGGCAACCAATACAAGTGCACTTGCGAGGAACCCACTACGCTATAAATCATTGTAATTTTTGAGAAGTAGGGCAGCAGGCACAGTGCCATTTTTCGTCATTCTACGGAGAGCCGTGGTACCTGCTAAACGCATGTAAGGCATTATGCGCACTTTGTTGATGCTGTGCCTGATGACGACGAAGAATTATGGCAGAGCTCTTTGTAATGGGTTGGAAGCATTCAACAACCTACTCGTTGCGCAATTCGCATTGTGTGACGCCTGTTTACAGAATTCGCGTTGTGCGACGCTTGGTGCTTATTTTACTCTTCCACCACGCTATATTGCATAAGCTAATGTGGCTCCTTCCCGACATGAAGCCTGTATAGGGCCTTTTTGCAAAGCAGTTTCAAGCACCGGCATGGCTCAGAGGTTGAATACTGGGCTTCCACGCAGAGGGCCCAGGTTCGAACCTCGTTCCATCGTGGAATTTTTTTCTTATTTCCTTTTTTTTCTTATTTCGAGCGATACTGGTTACGGAGACCGGCGGCGGCGGCGGCGGCGGACAACTGCGGCGCCAAAAACGGCCGGTGAAATGATCTCATAACAGCTTTCGCTGTAAAAGGCCGGGTGAGTTTTGCGGAATTTCATCAAGGAATCATATAATGATATTCATGCCTGAACTACCCCGTCTTGAGCTTTCGCAGTTTTACAGTGAAAGCTGTTGTGAGATCATTTCACCGGCCGTTTTTGGCGCCGTAGTTGTCCGCCGCCGCCGGTGTGCGTAACCAGTATCGCTCGAAATGAGAAAAAAAACGAAATAAGAAAAAATTTCAGGATGGAACGAAGTTCGAACCTGGGCCCTCTGCGTGGGAGCCCAGTATTCAACCTCTGAGCCATGCCGGTGCTTGAAACTGCTTTGCAAAAAAAAAACGCCAGGCCTGCGCTGAAACCGCAGCCCAGTCACAGCGAAAGCTGGAAGCGCGGCGTTTCTAAAGGCCGTTGTAAGCTCTCTTGGGGCTACAATACAAGTACACTACAAAGGTACCCACTACGCCATAAATCACAATTTTTGTGAAGTTGGGAAGCACCTACTAAGCCATTATTGGTTATTCTGCGGAGAAACGAGGCACCAGCTACACGTCTGTAAGGCATTATGTGCACTTTGTTGACGCGACGACTGATGACGATGAAGAATTATGGCTCATCCCTTTGTAATGGGTTGGCAGCTTTAAACGGCCCACCAGTTATGTAATTTGCATTGGGTGACGCCCGGTCGCTATTTCCCTCTACCGTCATGCTGTGTAACGTGCGTTGACGTGGGAGAGAGACGGGGGGGGGGGCGAAGAACTTACTGAGACCCAGAGGAAATGGATCGTGCGTTTATGGGCCTCCTTGGCAACCAATACAAGTGCACTTGCGAGGAACCCACTACGCTATAAATCATTGTAATTTTTGAGAAGTAGGGCAGCAGGCACAGTGCCATTTTTCGTCATTCTACGGAGAGCCGTGGTACCTGCTAAACGCATGTAAGGCATTATGCGCACTTTGTTGATGCTGTGCCTGATGACGACGAAGAATTATGGCAGAGCTCTTTGTAATGGGTTGGAAGCATTCAACAACCTACTCGTTGCGCAATTCGCATTGTGTGACGCCTGTTTACAGAATTCGCGTTGTGCGACGCTTGGTGCTTATTTTACTCTTCCACCACGCTATATTGCATAAGCTAATGTGGCTCCTTCCCGACATGAAGCCTGTATAGGGCCTTTTTGCAAAGCAGTTTCAAGCACCGGCATAGCTCAGAGGTTGAATACTGGGCTTCCACGCAGAGGGCCCAGGTTCGAACCTCGTTCCATCGTGGAATTTTTTTCTTATTTCCTTTTTTTTTCTTATTTCGAGCGATGCTGGTTACGGAGACCGGCGGCGGCGGCGGCGGCGGCGGACAACTGCGGCGCCAAAAACGGCCGGTGAAATGATCTCATAACAGCTTTCGCTGTAAAAGGCCGGGTGAGTTTTGCGGAATTTCATCAAGGAATCATATAATGATATTCATGCCTGAACTACCCCGTCTTGAGCTTTCGCAGTTTTACAGTGAAAGCTGTTGTGAGATCATTTCACCGGCCGTTTTTGGCGCCGTAGTTGTCCGCCGCCGCCGGTGTGCGTAACCAGTATCGCTCGAAATAAGAAAAAAAACGAAATAAGAAAAAATTTCAGGATGGAACGAAGTTCGAACCTGGGCCCTCTGCGTGGGAGCCCAGTATTCAACCTCTGAGCCATGCCGGTGCTTGAAACTGCTTTGCAAAAAAAAACGCCAGACCTGCGCTGAAACCGCAGCACAGTCACAGCGAAAGCTGGAAGCGCGGCGTTTCTAAAGGCCGTTGTAAGCTCTCTTGGGGCTACAATACAAGTACACTACAAAGGTACCCACTACGCCATAAATCACAATTTTTGTGAAGTTGGGAAGCACCTACTAAGCCATTATTGGTTATTCTGCGGAGAAACGAGGCACCAGCTACACGTCTGTAAGGCATTATGTGCACTTTGTTGACGCGACGACTGATGACGATGAAGAATTATGGCTCATCCCTTTGTAATGGGTTGGCAGCTTTAAACGGCCCACCAGTTATGTAATTTGCATTGGGTGACGCCCGGTCGCTATTTCCCTCTTCCGTCATGCTGTGTAACGTGCGTTGACGTGGGAGAAAGACGGGGGGGGCGAAGAACTTACTGAGACCCCGAGGAAATGGATCATGTGCTTATGGGCTTCCTTGGCAACCAATACAAGTGCACTTGCGAGGAACCCACTACGCTATAAATCGATTTGTTCACCACACCGTTACACTACACACATCTGAAACGAGTGTTTCGTTTGAAATAATTTCTCAACCAAAACAAATTTTCACGTAAAAGGTGGTGGGAACCTCGTTTCGCAATAGGCACTGGCTATGCACAAATGAAAGCACTTCTTTTCTGAGAAATCGCTTCAAACTTTGCTTTCAGAATAAGCCCGGTGTTTCGCCGGCATATTCCAAGCGCGTCCTCCGGCACAAAGGGGCACGCCGTGAGCGGTTACAGACCGCATGTTTTACAAACGTAACCCATCCTTACTCAGATATACACATGCGAGTACGAATGCCCGAACGACACTCAGCGCGTGCGGACGCCGTCTAAGTTGAGATCAGACATGTCACATGCTAGAATTAACGAACATAGCTCAAACGGTCACGTACATTCACTCGATTCTCTTATAACGCCGAGCATCATCGCAGTGTAGGCAAACCTCGAAAATAGCAAAAAGAAACGAGCGAAAAGAGTGCACGGCTGTGGCCGCAACAACGCGCGCCGTCGACAGTCTCGAGCTTTTCTCCTTACAGGCGAGGCGTGTCCAACTTCAGTGACTTCAGTACCGTACTATATCTGCACTTCAAACTTCCATCTTTAGGCCAACAAAAACCATTATATATAGTGCGTCGTAGCGTTCTGTACAGATTTTGTTTTCACGTACCCATGTGCGGAAGCACGGGGCACACTCAAATTTGTTTGAAATGTTAATATGAAGAAGACTAAACCGCATCTCAAAACGACATCTTGCACCTTCAGCAGGCAGACAAAATGTACGATTAGCAAACAATGACCATTCATAATTGTTTGCATCGCTCATTTTATGGCAGCTTGTACAGAATCACACATAACGGTGTCAACTCGTTAACTGACAGCTTTAGTTGGGCATCCGCAACAGCCCCGCGGACGCAGGCTGCTGTTGGAAATGGCTGGCAGATTACTTCCATAGAGCTGCTGCAATCACCCAGCTAAAGCTGTATAATTGGTACCTACGAGTACAGTACACTCACCGTTAACAGGTGCACGTTCTGCGTGTCCGCAGCTCCATGAATATTCTGCCCTCCAAGCGTCAGGTCGAGTACGGAGCCTGGCATCAACGCCGCCGGAGATGGCCATGTTTGCTTCAAGACAGGTAACGCGCGCCACCAAAGCAACCACGCAACAAGAGGAAACTGAGAGAGGAGGCGGAAACGGCGCGCCACCCAGGCTCCGTCGGCGAGTGAGGCCAGCCGCCGCTCCACGACAGCGCGGAACGGCGAACGCGCGATATGTATGGAAACCAACCGTAACGCGCTTCAGAGAATCCTAGTGACTCCTGCCGAAATACTAAATCTCTTTTTCGGCTTCTATCATATAAAAAGGGTCAAATGGACACGCGAAGAGAATCACGGTGCCGTGACCCTCTTCTGACTCTTTTCTTTTCTTAGAGTGCACAGGATTTCGTATTGGATCGAGAGAAGTCGATATAAAATCATATCGAATATTTTCACAATATGATTCAATTGTGTGTCCTACACACATGTAGCTTTAATTTTAGTTAAGCGACGGATGTGTGTATACGCTAGACGGACGTACGTATACGCTAGAACAATCATCTGTCGTGCGCAAGTGCGTGCGCTTTCTCTAAAGTGTGTGATCAAGTGTCGTGAATGTAGTTCATGTAACAACATCGGAAGAACGTATCATTCGCACACAATATGACATTGCTATTAGTCTGACAATCAACATCAACCTACTCTAGCCGTCAATCCTTCTATATGGGCTAGTACCGCTGAAAGCCGCACGTCACCTGCAAGAGCGAGCCACTATAGCGCTGAATCTCGGTGTTTTTAGCTTCTTATTTGTGTAGTCGAACGCGCAAATATGGCCTAGCTTGAGTCAGATATCATGGAAACTACTTTTGAATGGTTATTAGATTATTCGTAATTGAATAACCACGTCCTTCATAGCGATCGTGGCGCACGAGCAGCTCTAAGCCTAATGGTTGGTTCGGCTAGAAGTGAAATACTGCGGCTGTATAGTGCGCGGAACGTAAACAAAAAGACCAAAACATATGACCAAACGGGTGACGAAAGCTAATGTGTTCAGTGTGTAGTTCAAATGCACATTTTTTTTTCTACGAAGGCATGAATAACTGCTTGAAGACTCAGTGCGATTGCCACAACAATTCTGCGGTTGCCCTAATATGTTTTGCGGCAAAACATGCCAGATGGACGTTCTGATCATCGACTGCACATAACAAGCCAATCAACTATCTTGTGTTAGGTTGCCGGGATCACGGAGAGACTGAAATCATCGTTTATAAGCGCAGATTTCAGTCTCTTCGTGAAAATACTGGCTTCTGAAATGAAAATACTGGCTGCCGGAAGCAGATATAACATGAACGTTGACGGGGTTGGTTCGACTCGCCCTCACTTGTTTTTTTTTAACTTTTGTTTTGTGACAGTGCTCGTGTTTCGACCCTAATTACGATCTGGGTATGACCGAAAATGTAAAAAATATGTTGCTCTATTCCGGCTTTCCCAAACGACGCGTGTCATTTTACAACTGTTTAGTGCTCATACGTGTTTTCCGTACTAATTGACTGCAGGAATCCAGCTATGACCATAACCACAAGACGGACGTGTCAACCAGCTCAATCCTGCTCTGTCGAAGGTTCTCCAGGAACAAGTGGTATGAATATAAGGCAAGGCTCCACCGCATTGACAACGTACAAAGGGTTAGTAATCTGCGTGCATCACACGTTACTCAAATAGTATATGAAATTTAGTGTGCGCGTTATTTATCCCATGTTTGTTTTGCAAGATATTCGTATTCTCTTCTGGATAATTTTCCAGAGTTGTAGGTTTCTGCAAACCGATACATTTCCATTAGCAAAAAAAATTTAGTTTAATATTTCCACAACATTACTTAACAATAAATTTCGGATTTAAAAATATCATTTGTTGATTTATTTAAGTAATCTGAACGTCAAAGCGCCATATTTCCTTTCCAAGTTATTACGAGTATTGTATCGCTCTGTCTTGGTGTCTACATTACACCTCTTATGTGGTAATATCCCGGGACTCATCTTGCGGCACCGGAACGAAAAGCGGTGTCAGTCTTGATAGTCTGCTGCGACACTTCGGACGTGAACATTTTGTGTACGTCCCCAAGCTGACCCTATTTAACTAGCACTGGTTGTACCGTATAGTCTCGTTTATATTAGGCTCACCTGCTTGGGGAGTTTGAGGAGTTGCTTCATTTAGACGGTACCGGTCAGACTTGTCTTAGAGTAGTCTTCTAAAATGCGCCGTAATATTAATGTGTCCGTGATTGTGCAACACCACCACAAAAGCGAACAATATTGTTTCTACAGCACTCGGAACTCAAGCATATTTTACAATGGGTTACTCGTCTTGGCTAGCGCTGCTAGTACGAATTATGCTCAGTTGCCCAGATCATTCCTGGATAGAGTCGTCGTATAACAATGTCTGGAAATTTCGCGTGCCAAGAACATTAGCTTATGACGCACGCCATACTTCAGGGCTCCGGAATTTTCGACCATCTGGTGCTCTATAACGTGCACTGATATCGCACAGTACACGGGACTCTAGGATCTTGCATTGATCTTCCCTTCCATTTATGGTGTTCGATAATCCTTTTCATTCCTTTAGAGGGCCCTCCAAAACATTTCCAAGTTAAGTTGTGACAACGCGGCTGAATGCGGACAGAGTGGCACAAACACACACACAAACACAGCGCTGACTTTGAACACGAAATAATTATTTTCATAATTACGGGGCATATATATATATATATATATATATATATATATATATATATATTCGGGCAAAGGTGTCGCCGGATCCGGGATAATAGCAAAAGCAGGGTGTTTGACGCACAAGTGAAAAGAGGCTTTATTTGACGTTTCGGCCGTGGGCCCGGCCTTCGTCAGAATGAAACGAGGACACTGAACGGTCACTTATATGCCAGCGGTCACATCGATTGCACAGTGATACAATAGATACTTGCGGAAAAATAAATAATAAATAATAAACTAACAATGTCATCATAGTCCTAAGGCTCATGTCGCAATCATACACACGCAAGAAAAATAGAGAAGGCAAAAACAGCTGTTGATAGCTGATGTCACCACTGAGGGAGAACAAACAAAAGAGAGAAGTGAAAACAAGGGCATATGCAAAGCAGAAATTTAAAAAAAATTAAAAAAGAATATATATATATATATATATATATATATATATATATATATATATATATACACGCACGTGCAAAGCAGGACCTACAATTGCTATGAAAAAAATATATACACTTACATAAAAGATTACTTAAAGGGCATGAATGCGCATGGCACGTTACGGGCGCAGGAACGTTGAGTGCCGGGACTTTCATTCAGCCCAAAAGTGATAGTGTTAAATTTCTGGATGAGATATGATTCCCGAACTTCTCTGTCACGATGAGAGCTGAAGCCTGATTCTAGACCTGTAGCTTTAATCTTGCTGAAGGAATGACCGGGAAGCGCAACGTGTTTAGATAAAGGTAGGTTAGGAAGGGAAGATGCCTGCGTCTTATGATTGTTGAAACGCAGCCGGAAGCTGGTTTCGCTTTGGCCTATGTACTGCTTGTTACAAGGAGAACACTCCAGAAGATATATTACATTGGGGCGTGTCACAGCCAAAGTTGCCCCTAATTTTGTGGCTGAAACCTGAGGCGATGCTGGGAGCTGAAAGTGAGGTCGTCATATGTGCACATATTTTGCAGCGTGATTTCCCACAAGGGTGACAACCTGAATGTACTGGTTTAGTAACTTTAGAAGATGTGACTATGTCCTGCAAATTTTTAGAGCGTCTGTAGACTACTCTTGGTGGAGTTGGGAATATTGTTCGGAGACGCTGACTTTGCATGAGGATATTATGATGTTTTTGTAGAATACAACCTACTCCTGGTACGGAGGCCGAATGCGTAAGGGCAAGGTGCAATTCAATTCAATTCAATTTTTTTATTTGCAGACGTGAAACATACAGAAATATCAAAACTGGTTGGACCCATAGCCAAAGGCTAGTTGCGGGTCCAAAAAGATGAATAAATGAAAGTTCCATATACAAAAGAAAGATACGATACATACATATAGATAGTAATCGTACATCCTTAAATTGCACGAGCGAACAAAGGGAAAACGAAAGTATGGGTAAGTGCACGATTTTATTTAACAGCTCTAGGTAAGCTTACGCAACACGTGTAAGCAAGGCAAATTCTTGCGTTCTTATGAAAGGTTAAACATACATGACTAATCCCAAAAGAACAAATCACTGGTTGAGAATGTTTTTTAACAGGTTTCAGCAAATTACTGACACACACAAACACCAAAATGACATCATGATTGTTCACATTGGTAAACACTATTTAGAGCAAGTAAGTATTTTTTTAGCACTGATGGAAAATATTCGCTTGTTTTATTTCTGCGGGTAGCTTATTCCAAATTTTTGGCCCTGAAAACTGTAGCAAACGTTGTCCGTAAGCATTCTTTGTTGGGGGAAGATTAAAGTTTCCATATACTTGATTTCTGGTCACACGAGAAGATGTGCAAAATAAAGAAACATGAAAAGGCAGGTTGTTTTTGACAACATTGAAAACACACGTGGCAATTTTTAATTCGTGTATCTTATCATAGGGCAAAATATTCATTTTTATAAACAAAGGAAGACTAAGCTCGTCGTAGCCTGAATTAGTAATTATTCTCAGGGCTCGTTTCTGAACTTTGCGTAGAGGTTCAAGATAAGATTTGTATGTCCCACCCCATGATTCATTACAGTAGGAGAAATGGCTGTGGATGAGTGAGAAATATAAAATACGCAGAGTATTAGTATCGAGATGATGGCGCGCTTGTGAGAGTGCGTAGCATCCAGACGAAAGCTTTGTGCAAACTGCATTTATTTGCTCTTTCCAGTGCAGATTGTTATCAAATACTACGCCAAGATATTTAAGTGAGCTGGGTTCGTCAAGTAGAAATTCGTTTATTGGTAAATCTAGTGATTTAGGAGGCATGATATTGTTGCGCGTTCGAAACACCACATATTTAGTTTTTTGACGTTTATAGTAAGTTTGTTCATCACAAACCATTCACTTGCTTTTTTTAATTCTTTATTTGCTTTATTTTCCAGATCCCAAATGTTGTCAGCTGTTATGACAATACAAGTGTCATCGGCGTACATAAGAACTTCACTAGTGTGTAAAGATTGTGGGAGGTCATTAATATATAATGAAAATAAAAGTGGCCCAAGGACGGATCCTTGAGGAACTCCAGTGCGCACACTTTTTGGTAATGACGTAATATTGTTTATTCTTGCCACCTGCACTCGCTCATGAAGGTAGCTAGTAAGCAGGTCCAATGGGCTGGCGCGACAACCATAATGTTTCAGTTTATGTAAAAGTATGTTGTGATCAACTGTATCAAAGCCTTTTTTCAGGTCTAAAAATATAACACACACAAACATATTATTTTGCAAAGCTACATTAATTTTTTGAGTTAACGTTAACACTGCTGACGAGGTTGAATGATTCGGACGAAAGCCATGTTGCTGCGGGCACATAACCTGATATTTTTCAATGAATTTGTGGAACCGACTGGTCAGAACTTTTTCAAATATAGTAATAATGGTACTGAGCAAGGATATTCGCCTTTAATTAGCAGGGTCACTGCGGTCTCCGCCTTTGTAGATAGGGACAACCTTAGCAATCTTCAGCTGAGATGGGTATCTGGAGCAGCTGACGGAGTGATTGAAAAAGTGGCACAATACTGGTCCTAATATATCTATATTCTCTTTAATCATACGAATAGGAATACCATCTAATCCAGAAGCTTTGAAGGTAGACATTTTATTAACTGTTGTTATCACGTCTTCAGGCTCAATGTTATACATAACGAAGGTGTTAAGCACAGGACTCTGCGATATAGAAGGGTTGTCCGAGTCATTAAATTTTTCAGCCATGGATGGACCAATACCTGCGAAATATGCGTTGAAATTTTCTACAACGTCTTCATCAATGGCTTCGGGAAGCACAGTTAGCTTACGTTGTTTACCTATGATTTCGTTCATTATCTCCCACAGTTTTTTCGTGTTGCCAGCGGTCTGTCTAATTAGTTGAGTATAATACTGCCTTTTGCGTGATCAAATCATAGCGACAGATTTATTCCGCTGTACTTTGAATTGCTGTAAGTAGTAGGGATTGCCTTTGTTATGGCGCCATTTGTCATGCCAGTATTCTTTAGCCTTCAGTGTTTGAAGTATCTGTTCTGTCATCCAGGGGCACATAGGTTTATCATGGCGGCCTTTCTTGACCTTGCGATTACTCCTTTCTACAGCGATTTTTAGATATTTAATTAGGTTATCAATTTCGATGTCGATATCCTCGTTGTATATTTCATTGAATTTAATACCACAAATTTCTTCTCGTAATATCTTGTAGTCTATTTTTGTTACGATTTTATTTTTCGTTTTCGTGGTACTCGTTGGGGAATCTAAAGCGGCAAATATAGGTAGGTGATCAGAGGTTGGCTCCACGTAGACGCCTCCGGTGACCCCCGTGTCCAGATTTGTCAGTGCATGGTCACTTAAGGACGTCGATACCTCAGTTATACGCGTTGGTGACGTAATTAAGTTACGATAGTTGTAGGACTGCAACAAATTGCTATAGTCACTGTCTTTCATAATATATGTGTTTATGTTCATGTCGCTTACTATAATCACTGGTTTATTTTGGTGTCCCGACAAAACGCAGAAAATTGACTCCAGTTTATCAAGAAAGCCTGTGATACTACTGCTCGGGGGGCGATAAAGTGCACCAATAATGACGTCATATTCAAGGCGAATGAAAAGGGATTCAATGTCATTGCAACTATGCGTGGCCGTTTCAATTTTGCGATAGGATATGTTATCTTTTACAAACAATATAACGCCACCCCCACGTGAACGTGAGTCGCGCGCATTTGATTCTGTTCTGTAACCTGGAAAATTGAATGTTTCACCTTTTCGCAACCACGTCTCAGTTGTTGCAATCACATTGAACGAATGCCCATGCTGCGACAGGAAAGCAGAAAGCAAGTCCCCATTTTTATTAATACTTCGGATGTTGCAATGAAAAACTGATGTAGATTTTGCTCTACAATGATTGTCAACTTCTTTTATTGTATAAGCCATTGTTAAGGAATATGGTATAATTAATGGGAAAAAAGGAACACTCATACTATTAGCGATAGATCTCCTTCACTTGTTAGATGCACTACTGTCGAATTTCCGTAGAAGTATTTTTCCGTCACAGACTCATGCAAATATCCATCCTTTTTCTCGCTTTTGCTGGATGGCTTTTCCAAGGAGGATTTTTCTGTCGGGGCACAAGTGTTCGTTTATGTAGTCTGGGTCGCTATTCTGAAAAGCTAGCATGGTAGTGTTCAGTCGTTTTTTCCTAGCTTCCTTCAGTTTTTTGTCTCGAACTGTTCTGGATGGGAACTTCACTACTACGTTTGGGGGCGTATTGCCCTTTGACGGGACGCGGTGAGCCACGTCAATGTCACCATCAGAATGTTCGACGCACAAGGAAGATGCGACTTTAGCGACTGTTTCGAGAACGTCCTCGTTTTCTGTCTTAGGTATACCTCTTAATTCAAGGTTGTTGCGCCTACTGTACTGATTTAGTTCAGTAAGCTGCTTTTTCGTTTCCTGCAGCTCTTTGCTTAGTCTTAGGTTCTCTTTCTTGCATTCAAGGCCCTGGCTTTTTACTTCGCTGAGCTCAAGTCGAAGGCTTTTTATTTCATTTCGGTATTCTTCAAAGCTTTCGTTCATGTGCCCGACTGATTGCCTGATGGAAGTGAGCTCAGCTTTCATTGAGTTATTCGTCGCATCAATCTTGTTCATCTCCTTTTTCAGGTCACCCATAGCTTCAACAAATTTAGAAGTCATCTCGACAAGCACCTTTGATACCTCTTTTATGCTAGCTTGGGCCTTTTCAACCAAGGCTTTAGAAATATCCGACAGAGCGTCAGGTTTGCCAGAACTCATTTCAACGGTTATCTAGGCACACTTGCAAATTTCACGACACAAAGGGGTATACGCTACAGAACACACTATGGTACACTGTGGCAGCAGTGACAGCAAAGACTTCTAAGAGGTTTATGGAGGTAAAAGAAAAGTGGGCTAACCTGCAATATGAAGCAGGAACCGTTTAGCGGATGTACAGTCGATGCTGTCACCGCTGCCAAATCTCGTGTCCCCGGAGCATGGCTGTCTTTATAGGCTGTTACGTTGGTCACGGGGTGCCGATATCCAGCGCCGTCTGAACGGGGGTGATCAGGCTTGCGCAGCATCCTGCTCTGTTGCTCGTCACCTTTATTGTTGTCCAGTTCGCACAGCGATGGTGATACGGTTTTCGCACCCTGGTCGTCGGCAGATCTGCAATATGAAGCAGGAACCGTTTAGCGGATGTACAGTCGATGCTGTCACCGCTGCCAAATGTCGTGTCCCCGGAGCATGGCTGTTTTTATAGGCTGTTACGTTGGTCACGGGGTGCCGATATCCAGCGCCGTCTGAACGGGAGTGATCAGGCTTGCGCAGCGGTCCTGCTCTGTTGCTCGTCACCTTTATCGTTGTCCAGTTCGCACAGCGATGGTGATACGGTTTTCGCACCCTGGTCGTCGGCAGATCTGCAATATGAAGCAGGAACCGTTTAGCGGATGTACAGTCGATGCTGTCACCGCTGCCAAAAAGCCATTGTTGCAGGTTAGTTTCGTGTGTCGTGGAAGTCTTTTTTGGTGCCTCTAAAAGGGTTTTGCGTTCGACATCGTTAGCCTTTGCGAAAGCGTCGTCAACTAAACGAGCTGGGTACTTCTGTTTAATTAAAGATTCTCTCAAGGAAGTGCAGTTCTTGTGATAGTCGGACTCATCTGTACATATACGTTTGAAGCGAAGTGCCTGACTATATGCGATGCTGGTTTTCCAGTGTTTTAAGTGACTGCTTTGAAAATACAGATATTGTTGCCGGTCTGTAGGCTTCTTGAAAAGCGTGGTTGTTTGTCGGCCGTCCCGTAAAATTACAGTGATATCTAGGAAATCTGCGCGTTCCACTGAGAACAAATGTGAGAAAGATATGGAATTGTGAACGTTGTTGAACGCTGCTATAAATGAAAGTAATGCATCTTCCCCGTGTTCCCAAATTAGGAAGATGTCATCGATGTATCGTTTATAAAAAAGTGGTGTTAGTGCTTGGCTGTCCAAAAATTCTATCTCCAGCACACCCATGAATATATTTGCGTAACTGGGGTCAATCTTCGTTCCCATAGATAGGCTGTTACGGTTGACTTGTATGAAATGCTCATTGTTGAATTCAAAATTATTATATTGAAGAATTAATTTCGGTAATGTAGTTAACGTTACGCCATCAATAGAGCGGTGGAACCAAGCAAAAGTGGAACCAAACAAAATGGGATGATGGACTAAAAAAAGCATCCTTGGACTTGACCCGCATCGTCTTAAATCACTATGAGCACTCTGCAAAATTTTTGTCTAACACTGAACGACAGTTACTTTCCCTATCACGATTATCATCAGAAGAAATAGTCCTACTCGAGGCATATCGCCTAAAGAAGAAAGATGAGATTGCTAAGGTTAAGATCAACAAACTAATCCGTGATAATGTGCCTATTCCGTCCTCTCTAACGATTGTCGCGTCATGGGCCACGTCGGAAGGCCCCTGTCGGACACCGGAGCATAATATAGTAACCCTTTCCAATCATTCTTTGTCAGATCAAGAGAAATCTGTATTATCACGCGGTCTTAATTTTTGCCCTGCCTCTAGGGGATATAACAAATTTCAGTTCCTACAAGATGTAGATAACTTCGCCTGCAACATAAGGCTACGAGAATTTTAACACGAATGTGTTTTATGCCGGGGTCCACCAAGACTTCAGTGACGTATTTCCGTCACGGAAATGACGTCGAAGAAATGTACACGATCAGATGGCAAAGAAAAAAGTTCCGTCAACGGGCATCGAACCCACGACCGCTCGGTCCGCAACAACAGATGCCGGGCGCGCTATCCACTGCGCCACGGTCACAGTCTCTAGAGGCTTTACAAACGCGCCTTTTATATCTACACTCTCCCGGTCGGCGGGTGGTGTTGCCCTTTGGGAACGGCAAAGTAATTCATAATTATTGTGGCTTTAGTACCTGTAACGCGTTACACGTTCGTCCCATTCGGCGCGTTTTCAATAGAAGTGCAATTTTGTCAATTCCTTAACACACCGCGAGGTGGCGACCTTAACGCAAGCGTTGTAAAAGCGTCGGCTTCGCTCATAGCATCACGCTAATCAAACCAAAATAAGCACTGAGACGCGCGCCTGCCTCACCTGGCTGTAACACCGCGTTCCCCGCCTACGCACTCGCCCGGAGAAAAATTGCGGCCGGGCTCCGGGGCGGCACAACGTGCTTTGCGTCTAGTGCGGCCCTGGTGTTCAATCACATTTTAACATGCCGCAGTATGGCGACCACGTTCTGCGTCCAATATGCGACGCTCTTCTGGCTATCACAACTCGTTCTCTGATTACGCTTTCACCGCTAACTACTACAGCTACCACAAGGGTTTGTTTACTCATTGAACATGGACGTTAATCGTCGGGATGGAGATGTATCACCAATCATCAAAGAGGGTGCGTACACGTTAAACGGTACCATAGCTGCCAGACATCAATATACATTGTGCAAACTCTCTTACATCGATGTACAGTCAACATTCAGTTACTTCTATAAGGGTACGTTTTACTTTCGTGTTATTCCGACTCCTATGACGGAGGAATCAGCCATGTTTTTTTCATAATAAGCCCAGGTCCGATAATGCTCCTTCGTTTTCTATTAAGCGATGGACGCCCCCAGTTCAACGCGACAGGTGCCTAGATTTATATATAGAAGCGGTACAGCGCGATTTACTTGAAACTTACAAAAAACAGCAACCATTTAAGAGCAACGTTTCCGCTAAAGAAAGTGGGGCAATAAAGAGCTTGGCCGACAATGCAGATATTGTCATAAAACAAGCTGACAAAGGAGGCACGATTGTGCTTATGAATCGAGAGGACTACATATCTGAGGCTTACAGGCAGCTGCCTCACGATACCTTCTACAAACGCTTGGAACATGACCCCACCACTGAATATAAATCTGCTATAAAATGAGAAATCGAACAACCTGTGGCAGATACAAAAATAACTCAAAAAAGACATGTCCTTCTTGCTCCCGCTAAGTCCTGTAGCAGGAAGGTTCTATCTGCTGGCAAAATTCATAAGGCAGGCAACCCCGGAAGACCAATAGTGTCGGCTATAGGTTCTGTAACTGAAAAGATTTCCTGTTTTGTTGACAACCTCATTAGCAATATTCCGCAAAATTTCTCCTCCTACATCAAAGATTCTGGCCATTTCTTACGTGACATCCCTATTGAAAATCGTGGGTTGGTGGATGCTGGAAATCTTGGTGGACATGGTGGAAACAATAGTGGACAAGGTGGAAAGAATAGTGGATGTGGTGGAAGCTGTGGTGGTCATGATGGCTGATGATGGCGAGAGTGGAAAAAATGGTGGCAGATGGTGGTGGTGGTGGCGAGCTTCTTTTGGTGTTAAGTGGAAAATGCTGGTTGATGGTGGTGAGCAAAACATGTTTTGGTGGATGACTTGGTGAACAAGCTGGATGACGGTGGCAGGATGGAAGCATGGTGGATGACGGTGGCATGATGGAAGTGAACGTGACATTATGTGAAGTTGCTGTCAGTTCTAATGTTTTCCTCTTGAATGTGCAGAAATATATGCAGTTCAAAGAAGCCAACACCGATCATTAAGCTTTCCAGCACTATTTTGTTTATTCATGCGGCGCCAATAACCGCCACAAGTTTTCTGGAGCACAGCAGCCGTGAATGTTTACATTTTACGCACGTACTTATCAGGTTTACATCCGCGATCTGCTGCTGCATTTTGATGTTTACAAGTCTAGAAGTGTTGGTGTGAACAGCGACAGTAACTGTGTTACATCGCCGCGCATTTGCCGAGAAGTAAATGAGTCCTTCCAGCGGGGAGACCAGAAAACATCCTCCGCTTGATACCGCCACGCTTGAAACGCAACTCTGGCAATTCTTGCACACTCACTTACCTCAGCGGCACTTTAAGGTAATAGTGAAAATGCATGCAAAGCTAAAATGCACAAACTTTTACCTTCGGCCTGCGTCGAGATAAGCCCCACGAGGTATGACTACCACCATCATATTCTACCACCATGATTGCCACCAAAGGTTAGGCATAGCGTAGCGACCGAGTCCGTCTACGTGTTATCGGCGCTTCTGGTTTCAGTATACACAATTCCGGTGAGCACGAATGACTTTACAGCACACCTGTGGCATCGGCTAACCTAAATAAAGCATTTTTTTCTTGTGTACGGTGTCCGCACAAGAAGCGATGAGCATAGATGCGACGCGCTTCCAGCAAACGCCTCCGGTCACCAACCGCCGCCGGTCGCACTCGCCGGCGCTTCTCTGACACGTATGCAAGAACATAGACTTGTCAATCCGTACGCCTTACTGAACCAATATGATGGCATATTTTTCACGCGCACTGCACTTGTTTTGGCCCAGCTGTTATGTAGTTGTAGCTAATGATACAGCGTCAGATCAGTGCGCTGGCACGGCTGCGCTGCATACGTTGCGCGAAAAGAAAAACATCACAATACTCAATCAATTGTACGCGCGTATTTATCGAATGAGATTAGAGTCGACAGAAAGCCTCTGCACATGTCGCACTTTGGAAAAAGCGAGAAACGGCTATTAAAACTTCCCAGTAACAGCCGGTTGACTACGCTCCTCGCTCCACTTGACATATTTCTTTGGAGTTACGTTGAGAATTCTAAAAGAAAGTTAGCGCTGTTGCCATTATCGACGTGCCATTCGTTACCGGCAGCAGTTTGTTTGCGTTTAATAACTACGCAAATTTTAGTAGGATGTGAAGAGCGCGTCTGTCTCCAGTATGAGACAACAGAGCTGAAGCCAAACGGTGTATTAGTATGTTGACTAGTCATTTTGCAAGTTGCTAAGCAAGTGTCAGCGTGGCGTAGTGGTAAAGTACTCGGCTCGGAATCTGCAGGTCGGACGTTCGATTCCCGGTGGCGGAAGCTTTTTTTTTTTCGCGTACGTTTTTTTTTTCTTTTTTTTGTACTAGTGCTTTCTACATCGCCTTCTATACAATTATTTATGTGTGACGGCTACGCACGATGTAGCCGACGCTGTAGAGCCGTTTTACGTTCCGTCGTTCTCCAGCATCCATCATACGCCAGCATCCAGCATGCACCACGTGCCACCATCTTCCAGCACCATAATCCACCATAATGGTGGATGGTGGAATCCACCATTCCTCATGGTGGATGAATTTTCAATAGGGATTGCTGACTTAACTGTTCCTCAAGGATCCCTCTTGGTTACTCTAGATGTACGTTCACTTTACACCAACATTCCCCACTAGGATGGAATCCGAGCTGTTCGTCAGGAATATGAGCGTTTGAGCTCCGACCGTTCCATTGATGGCGAAACGTTAACTACATTACTGAAATTATTTCTCCAATATAATAATTTTGAATTCAACAATGAGCATTTCATACAAGTCAACGGGACATATATGGGAACGAAGATTGACCCCAGTTAGGCAAATATATTCATGGCTGTGCTGGAGATAGAATTTCTGGACAGCCAAGCACTAACACAATATTTTTATAAACGATACATCGACGACATCTTCCTAATTTGGGAACACGGCGAAGATGCAGTACTTTCATTTATAGCAGCGTTCAACAACGTTCACAATTCCATATCTTTCTCACATTTGTTCTCAGAGGAACGCGCAGATTTCCTAGATATCACTGTAATTTTACGGGGCGGCCGACTAACAACCACGCTTTTCAAGAAGCCTACAGACCGGCAACAATATCTGTATTTTCAAAGCAGTCACTTAAAACACTGCAAAACCAGCATCCCATATAGTCAGGCACTTCGCTTCAAACGTATATGTACAGATGAGTTCGACTATCACAAGAACTGCACTTCCTTGAGAGAATCTTTAATTAAACAGAAGTACCCAGCTCGTTTAGTTGACGACGCTTTTGCAAAGGCTAACGATGTCGAGCGCAAAACCCTTTTAGAGGCACATAAAAGGACTTCCACGACACACGAAACTGACCTTGTCCTTACGCATTCGGCCTCCGTACCAGGAGTAGGTTGTATTCTACAAAAACATCATAATATCCTCATGCAAAGTCTGCGTCTCCGAACAATATTCCCAACTTCACCAAGAGTAGTCTACAGACGCTCTCAAAATTTGCAGGACATAGTCACATCTTCTAAAGTTACTAAACCAGTACATTCAGGCTGTCACCCTTGTGGGAAATCACGCTGCAAAATATGTGCACATATGACGACCTCACTTTCAGCTCACAGCACCGCCTCAGGTTTCAGCCACAAAATTAGGGGCAATTTTGGCTGTGACACGCCCAATGTAATATATCTTCTGGAGTGTTCTGCTTGTAACAAGCAGTACATAGGCCAAACCGAAACCAGCTTCCGGCTGCGTTTCAACAATCATAAGACACATGCATCTTCCCTTCCTAACCTACATTTATCAAAACACGTTGCGCATCCCGGTCATTCCTTCAGCAAGATTAAAGCTACAATTCTAGAATCAGGCTTCAGCTCTCATCGTGACAGAGAAGTTCGGGAATCATATCTCATCCACAAATTCAACACTATCACTTTTGGGCTTAATGAAAGTCCCGGCACTCTAAAGTTCCTGCGCCCGTAAAGTGCCATGCGCATTCATGCCATTTAAGTAATGTTTTATGTAAGTGTATATATTTGTTTCATAGTAATTGTAGGTCCTGCTTTGCACGTGTGTATATATATATATATATATATATATATATATATATATATATATATATATATATATATATATATATATATATATATATATATATATATATACATATGTACATTAATATATATATATATATATATATTCTTTTTTATTTTACTTATAATTTCTGCTTTGCATATGCCCATGTTTTCACTTCTCTCTTTTGTTTGTTCTCCCTCAGTGGTGACACCAGCTGTCAACAGCTGTTTTTGCCTTTTCTATTTTTCTTGCGTGTGTATGATTGCGACATGAGCCTTACGACTATGATGACATTGTTAGTTTATTATTTGTTATTTATTTTTCCGCAAGTACCTATTGTATCACTGTGTAACCGATGTGACCGCTGGCATAGAAGTGACCGTTCAGTGTCCTCGTTTCATTCTGGCGAAGGCCGGGCCCACGGCCGAAACGTCAAGTAAAGCTTCTTTTCACTTGTGCGTCAAACCGTCACACACCCTGCTTTTGCTATTATCCCGGATCCAGCGACAGCTGGATCCGGGATATATATATATATATATATATATATATATATATATATATATATATATATATATATATATATATATATATATATGCCCCGTTATTATGAAAATATTCATTTCGAGTTCAAAGTCAGCGCTGTGTTTTGTGTGTGTTTGTGCCACTCTGTCCGCATTCAGCCGCGTTGTCACAACTTAACTTGGAAATGTTTTGGAGGGCCCTCTAAAGGAATGAAACGGATTATCGAACACCATAAATGGAAGGGAAGATCAATGCAAGATCCTAGAGTCCCGTGTACTGTGCGATATCAGTGCACGTTATAGAGCACCAGATGGTCGAAAATTCCGGAGCCCTGAAGTATGGCGTGCGTCATAAGCTAATGTTCTTGGCACGCGAAATTTCCAGACATTGTTATACGACGACTCTATCCAGGAATGATCTGGCCAACTGAGCATAACTCGTACTAGCAGCGCTAGCCAAGACGAATAACCCATTGTAAAATATACTTGAGTTCCGAGTGCTGTAGAAACAATGTTGTTCGCTTTTGTGGTGGTGTTGCACAATCACGGACACATTAATATTACGGCGCATTTTAGAAGACTACTCTAAGACAAGTCTGACCGGCACCGTCTAAATGAAGCAACTCCTCAAACTCCCCAAGCAGGTGAGCCTAATATAAACGAGACTATACGGTACAACCAGTGCTAGTTAAATGGGGTCAGCTTGGGGACGTACACAAAATGTTCACGCCCGAAGTGTCGCAGCAGACTATCAAGACTGACACCGCTTTTCGATGCGGTGCCGCAAGATGAGGCCCGGGATATTACCACATAAGAGGTGTAATGTAGACACCAAGACAGAGCGATACAATACTCGTAATAACTTGGAAAGGAAATATGGCGCTTTGACGTTCAGATTACTTAAATATATGAACAAATGATATTTTTAAATCAGAAATTTATTGTTAAGTAATGTTGTGAAATGAATAAACTAAATTTTTCTTGCTAATGGAAATGTATCGGTTTGCAGAAACCTACAACTCTGGAAAATTATCCAGAAGAGAATACGAATACATTGCAAAACAAACATAGGATAAATAACGCGCACACTAAATTTCATATACTATTTGAGTAACGCGTGATGCACGCAGATTACTAACCCTTTGTACGTTGTCAATGCGGTGGAGCCTTGCCTTATATTCATACCACTTGTTCCTGGAGAACCTTCGACAGAGCTGGATTGAGCTGGTTGATACGTCCGTCTTGTGGTTATGGTCATAGCTGGATTCCTGCAGTCAAATAGTACGGAAACCACGTATGAGCACTAAACATTTGTAAAATGACACGCGTCGTTTGGGAAAGCAGGAATAGAGCAACATAATTTTTACATTTTCGGTCATACCCAGATCGTAATTAGGGTTGAAACATGAGCACTGTCACAAAACAATACTTTAAAAAAAACAAGTGAGGGCGAGTCGAACCAACCACCTTAGCGTTCATGTTATATCTACTTCCAGCAGCCAGTATTTTCATTTCAGAAGCCAGTATTTTCACGAAGAGACTGAAATCTGCGTTTATAAACGCAGATTTCAGTCTCTCCGTGCTCCCGGCAACCTAACACAAGATAGTTAATTTGCTTGTTATGTGCAGTCGAGGATCAGAACGTCCATCTGGCATGTTTTGCCGCAAACATATTAGGGCAACCGCAGAAGTGTTGTGGCAATCGCACTGAGTCTTCAAGCAGTTATTCATGCCTTCGTAGAAAACAATGTGCATTTGAACTACACACTGAACACATTAGCTTTCGTCACCCGTTTGGTCATGTGTTTTGGCCTTTTTGTTTATGTTCCGCGCACTATACAGCCGCAGTATTTCACTTCTAGCCGAAACAACCATTAGGCTTAGAGCTGTTCTCCGTGCGCCACGATCGCTATGAAGGACGTGGATATTCAATTAGGAACGATCTAATAACCATTCAAAAGTAGTTTCGATGATATCTGACTCAAGCTAGGCCATATTTGCGCGTTCGACTACACATATAAGAAGCTAAAAACACCGAGATTCAGCGCTATATTGGCTCACTGTTGCCGGTGACGTGCGGCTTTCAGCGGTACGAGCCCATATAGAATGATTGACGGCTACAGTAGGTTGATGTTGATTATCAGACAAATAGCAATGTCATATTGTGTGCGAATTATAAGTTCTTCCGATGTTGTTACATGAACTACATTCACGACACTTGATCCACACTTTAGAGAAAGCGCACGCACTTGCGCACGACAGATGGTTGTTTTAGCGTATACGTACGTCCGTCTAGCGCATACACACATCCGTCGCTCAACTAAAATTAAGCTACATGTGTGTAGGACACACAATTAAATCATATTTTGAAAATATTCGATATGTTTTTATATCGACTTCTCTCGATCCAATACGAAATCCTGTGCACTCTAAGAGTCAAAAGTGGGTCACGGCACCGTGATTCTCGTCGCGTGTCCATTTGACCCCTTTTATATGATAGAAGCCGAAAAGGAGATTTAGCATTTTGGCAGGAGTCACTAGGATTATCTGAAGCGCGTTTCGGTTGGTTTCCATACATATCGCGCGTTCGCCGTTCCGCGCTGTCGTGGCACGGCGGCTGGCCTCGCTCCGCCTCCTCTCTCAGTTTCCTCTTGTTGCGTGGTTGCTTTGGTGGCGCGCGTTGCCTGTCTTGAAGCAAACATGCCCATCTCCGGCGGCGTTGATGCCAGGTTCCATACTCGACGTGACGCTTGGAGGGCAGAATATTCCTGGAGCTGCGGACACGGACAACGTGCACCTGTTAACGGTGAGTGTACTGTATTCGTAGGTACTAATTATACAGCTTTAGCTGGGTGATTGCAGCAGCTCTGTCGAAGTAATCTGCCAGCCATTTCCAACAGCAGCCTGCGTCCGCGGGTCTGTTGCGGATGCCCAACTAAAGGTGTCGGTTAACGAGTTGACACCGTTATGCGTGATTCTGTACAAGCTGCCATAAAATGAGCGATGCAAACAATTATGAAGGGCCATTGTTTGCTAATCGTACATTCTGTCTGCCTGCTGAAGGTGCAAGATGTCGTTTTGAGATGCGGTTTAGTCTTCTTTGTATTAACATTTCAAACGAATTTGAGTGTGCCCCGTGCTTCCTTACGTGGGTACGTGAAAACAAAAGTCTGTACAGAACGCTTCGACGCACTATACAGGGTGTCCCAGCTATCACGCAGAACGATTTAAAAAAAGAGGAACGGCATTACGCAAATCAAACCTACAGCATATTGTTCCTAGTACACTAGAGTAGCCAATGCTATTTTGTTCGTTAATGAGGTTTAATTAATTAGTCATAATTATATTTCTAACTCGACAAATACTCGCCTAATTGTCAAAATGTCAATGAGGCGTATGTAGGCATGTTCAAATGGCATCTAACTGCGCTACTTCCAACAACGTGCTAATTGCGCGCTCATTTTTCCGCTTGATCAAGAAAGCCCGCTAAATATGAAAAATATCACGTGACTACGCGCCCACCCGCAAAGGAAACCAGCGCCCTCAAATAAGCTTACTGCAAACAACCGCTTTGCCTGTTGCCTGTTGCGAAAGACAGCGTTTCGCATATTGGCAAGGGTACAGGTCGGGCGCCAGCGATATGCGTGCAATTTCGCTGGGATTCAATCCGTTCGATAGTACGCCGCAATCATCCATATCTCTCGGCCGACTGTTCTCATTGATAACGCGGCAGGTGTTCTGATTACGGCCTGACTCTGTAAACCAAGCGGTGCGTTTTTAGGCCGGGGAGTGGCAGATAGGGCGATGCGTTTTTTTAGATGCGAAGTATCTTAAGGTCGAGCTCAATCCGGTGGTGGTGGTGGTGGTGTGCGGCGTGACCACCCTTACTGCGCATGCGCATACCCTCTCCACAAACCTCCTCTCCGCTCCCCCTCACCATTCCCCCTCTCCTCTACCCTCTCCCATATTCTCTCTACTCACCCTCAGCCCTTCCCCTCCACACTTTCCCTCTCCACACTTTCCCTCTCCCCTCCCCCTCTCCACTTCTCTCTCCCCTGCCCCTTTCCACTCTTCCTCTGAAACGCGGGCTAGACATGCTGAAATTCTCTCCTGCACAACGCCGCAATGAGCTCGAGCGCATGCGCCTCCCCTCCCCTTCTCTCTCCTCTCCTACGCTGCCCCCCTCTCGCCCGCCTATCGACCGCGTTCCCCGCTCGCCCTGTGAGAATTAACGGCCAGGCTAGATGGAACATACGACGCGCGTAGCGTCCCTCTTCGCGTTCCACGACGCGAGGTCGGTAGCTTGCCCAACGAACGCTAACGGAACGCGATCGTGCAAGTGCTCCGGCTTCGCATCGCCTCATGGTCCCCTTTAGCGGGAGATGGTGTAATTTTCTTTCTGCATTTTTTCCTTGATACTGTCTACCTCGTAGGGAGCCTGTTTGAGGGCGCTGGTTCCCGACGCGTGCAACACTCTAGTCACGTGTCACTTTTCATATTTCGTGGGCTTTCTTGATCAAGCGGAAAAAATGAGCGCGCAATTAGCAGGTTGTTGAAAGTAGCGCAGTTAGATGCCATTTGAACATGCCTACATACGCCTCATTGACATTTTGACAATTAGGCGAGTACTTGTCGAGTTAGAAATATAATTATGACTAATTAATTAAACCTCATTAATGAGAAAAATAGCAGTGGCTACTCTACTGTACTAGGAAAATATGCTGCAGGTTTGATTCGCGTAACGCTGTTCCTCTTTTTTTAATTCGTGCTGCGTCATAGCTGGGACACCCTGTATATAATGGTTTTTGATGGCCTAAAGATGGCAGTTTGAAGTACAGATATAGTACGGTACTGAAGCCACTGAAGTTGGACACGCCTCGCCGGTAAGGAGAAAAGCTCGAGACTGTCGACGGCGCGCGTTGTTGCGGCCACAGCCGTGCACTCTTTTCGCTCGTGTCAGTTTGCTATTTTCGAAGTTTGCCTACGCTGCGATGATGTTCGGCGTTATAACAGAATCGAGTGAATGTACGTGACTGTTTGAACTATGTTCGATGATTCTAGCATGTGACATGTCTGATCTCAACTTAGACGGCGTCCGCACGCGCTGAGTGTCGTTCGGGCATTCCTACTCGCATGTGTATATCTGAGTAAGGATGGGTTACGTTTGTAAAACATGCGGTCAGTAACCGCTCACTGCGTGCCCCTTTGTGCCGGAGGACGCGCTTGGGTGTCGGAATATGCCGGCGAAACACCGGGCTTATACTGAAAGCACGGTGTAAGAAAAATAATTTAGGTGTGGACACTCTCCGCCCGCCGCGAAGGAGAGCGCGTCCAGATAATGTTCGCCTTTAATACATGCGCCGGCCACAGTTTCGTGGGGGGCGCTGCGACATGGGGGCTCAAGAAACCTATTGCCACGAGTCGAACGGGCGTTTTTCATTTTTTTTTCACCTCATTGCATTTTTTCACGGCGAGTTTTCATACGGCCACGGTGTAAACGGCACACCCGACGCACATAGCGTCCCTAACAGCGTTGCCTACGTAAAAGCGCGGCGTCTTGCTTAGAGCGCGTGAGCAGTCTTTCTGCTCGCTGACTTCTCACGTGCGCAACGCCGTTACGGACGCTACGCACGCAGCTCGTCTTCTATAGTACATGCGCCGGCCGCGGTTGCGTGGGAGGCGCTGCGACATGGGGGCCGAGAGGAGGAAAGAGGCGAACATTATGTGGACGCGCCGTCGGGCGGAGTGTCCACACCTAAATTATTTTTCTTACACCGTGACTGAAGCAAGGTTTGAAGCGATTTCTCAGAAAAGAAGTGCTTTCATTTGTGTATAGCCAGTGCCTATTGCGAAACGAGGTTCCCACCGCCTTTTACGTGAAAATTTGTTTTGGTTGAGAAATTATTTCAAACGAAACACTCGTTTCAGATGTGTGTTGTGGCAACGGTGTGTTGAACAAACGGTGTTTTAAATACAGATAACCAGTGCGTATGTGTTGGTTATTCCAGGAATCCCAGATCACTTCTCTCGCCTCTTCACTTCAGCTGACAGCCACATTTGGGGAAACGAAGGTGTCGCAATGATCTGGCGCCTCAGCACACGTGATGGGGAAAATCAACAGCGGCGTTCGCCCTGTCAAAGAGGCACTCTGTCCTGCATTACCTTTGGTTGGACAACGCGACGTAGGAAAAGTGGTGAGTGGCACCCACGCAAAGGAGCCTAAACCAATTTTGTTTGCTGTTTAAAAAAAGTCACAGCTCCGCCGCAACGGCGAAGCAATGATGCGATAGCAACAATTTGAACGTAACGCTAAGAACGGAAAGTAGCTCCAAATTGCCAGTGCGTCGCTCGAGCCCAAATAACGCACGAAAAGAACTCACACAGGACGAGCGCGAACTCTCATAGGTCTCAGCTCGGTACTTGAAGCGCACTGCTGAAATACAAAGCAGGCCGCACGAAATGAACGAACAGGTACACACAGGACGAGCGCGGAACTAAATGTCGCAGTTGTTATTCATTTTTGTTTGAACAGCGCGCTCCTTTCTCAAACGCGGCTTCTGGAGCGAGAGAAGGGACATTCGTACGCTCTGTGACATCAGCGCTGACCTCACGGGGAAAAGCGCAAGACATACAATCACCCGCTCCACCACCCCCTTCTTTCCTCGAGATAAGCGCACGTAGGCGACCATGCCCTGTAGGGCGTAGAGCAACGGCGTTCGCAGGAGCGGGGCGACGATCCACACGCGCGCACATCGCGCCATGTGTGTGGTAACAAAGAAAGCATGCTGAAGTACATGGTGTATATAAATAGCTCGCCGTTAGCAGGTGAAAGACGGTGCTGTCGGGCCTAACATCTAACGCGGCGCACTGCAAAGTGAGAGGTCGCGCGTTCGATTCCGCGCGTCGGAAATTATTTCTGAATTATTTTTTCTTTGGGACTTTTCTATACATATACATACTTATACATATACGGCGAATGACGGCGACGGGGACGGACATTTTCCAGCCGAGACTGTCCATATAATTGCTATCGCAATAAAAGGCGCACATCATCTTGTGCAGCAAGTTTGTCGCCAAGTGACGTGTTACAGAACCTACTATTTGCAAGTTGTGTTTTACATTAAAACGGCAAAAACTTCGTTCCTTACCATGCCTGTCTGCATATGTTGTATTGTTGTGAGGCCTCATTTTCTTTTTGTGAACCACTTATTGTGAAGGTTGGGCAAACTATTACTGGAATTCCGTTTTCTCCTTAATATCATGTTCTGCTTTTCAGATACAGTTTTTCATCGCTGCTCACGCTGAACAGGAGCCACAACATAGCAAGTCACAAGTCTGATGCATCGAGCAGTCGCCACTTTTTGATTAATTCATAATGATTAGAAATAACTATGAAAACATGATGCCGATTTCTCTAGTTTATTTTGCACCATACAACACTATGCACATCACTGTAACACATTTTAGTTGGCTATACTGATACAAGCATCTACATAAATATACTATAATGGCTTAATTGGAAATCACAGACCATCTATTCGCACTTTCTTGATTACTCTGTTGGAAAAGGTGTTTTGACGAGTTTCAATAAAATAATACTACAATTAAAACTATTCTTTTTTGCGGTCACTGGGCACAACGGCAAGTATTTGGACTTGCTTCAAATGAATACTTCAGTATTCCCAGCAGTAGTCACGCAAAAGTAGAAAATGGGTCATTTGAGTAACTTAAAATAGTTAAGGAGTCGCTTGACGCTTCGGTGTGTCATTTGACCCTCGTAGGAGTGTTCCCGGCAAGAGTCGTCTGACTCCCTCACAAGCGGATAGTGATCCTTCGAATAACAGTTCTTCCACTCCTACAGAGTCAGGGTACTCTTCTAGAGCGCATCGATTCTGACCCACCAAAGGAGTCACCGTGACTGTTTAAAGAGAGTCGTATACGTGGCAAGTCAGAACGCTCCGAAAAGAAACACATATATTATTTTTTTTCTTAGAGTACGGATTCCACCCAGCGCGCCCAGTTGTTTCTAATGTGCCGCCAGTTTTCGCAATGCGCGGGCAGACACTGTACAGTGTGGCCAGTGCTTCTCAGTGCACTGTAAGACACTGGGACACACTGCACAGTATTCCCAGCCTCTTTCAGCGCACTAGCTGGTACTGGCCACGCTGTCCAGTCTGTCCCAGTGCCTCTCAGCGCGCTGTAGCACACTGGGACACACTGTACAGCGTTTGCAGTGCCCGCCAGTGGGATGAAAGGCACTGGAAACGCTGTTTTTTCCCGGTAGGAGCAGCACTAGTTAAATGAATGTGGCGCAGTATGATTGAAACAGGTGCAGGATTTGGCACATTTTTACAGCGAAAGCTGTTATGAGATCATTTCACCGGCCGTTTTTGGCGCCGTAGTTGTCCGCCGCCGCCGCCGCCGCCGGTGTCCGTAACCAGTATCGCTCAAAGTAAGAAAAAAAAACGAAATAAGAAAAAAATTCCAGGATGGAACGAGGTTCGAACATGGGCCCTCTGCGTGGGCGCCCAGTATTCAACCTCTGAGCCATGCCGGTGCTTGAAACTGCTTTGCAAAAAGGCTCTATACAGGCTTCATATCGGGAAGAAACCACATTAGCATATGCAATATAGCGTGGTAGAAGAGTAAAATAAGCACCAAGCGTCGCAAAACGCGAATTCTGTAAACAGGCGTCACACAATGCGAATTGCGCAACGAGTAGGTTGTTGAATGCTTCCAACCCATTACAAAGAGCTCTGCCATAATTCTTCGACGTCATCAGGCACAGCATCAACAAAGTGCGCATAATGTCTTACATGCGTTTAGCAGGTACCACCGCTCTCCGTAGAATGACGAAAAATGGCACTGTGCCTGCTGCCCTACAACTCAAAAATTACAATGATTTATAGCGTAGTGGGCTCCTCGCAAGTGCACTTGTATTGGTTGCCAAGGAAGCCCATAAACGCACGATCCATTTCCTCGGGGTCTCGGTAAAATTACAATGATTTAGAGCGTAGTGGGTTCCTCGCAAGTGCACTTGTATTGGTTGCCAAGGAAGCCCATAAGCGCATAATCCATTCCTCGGTGTCTCAGTAAAATTACAATGATTTAGAGCGTAGTGGGTTCCTCGCAAGTGCACTTGTATTGGTTGCCAAGGATGCCCATAAGCGCATGATCCATTTCCTCGGGTCTCAGCACGTTCTTCGCCCCCCCCCCCCGCCCCGGCTCTTTCCCACGTAAACGTATGTTATACAGCATGACGGGAGAGGGAAATAGCGACCGGGCGTCACCCAATGCAAATTACATACCTGGTGGACCGTTTAAAGCTTCCAACCCATTACAAAGGGCTGAGCCATAATTCTTCATCGTTATCAGTCGTCGCGTCAACAAAGTGCACATAATGCCTTACAGACGTGTAGCTGGTGCCTCGTTTCTCCGCAGAATGACGAATAATGGCTTAGTAGGTGCTTCCGAACTTCACAATATTGTGATTTATGGCGTAGTGGGTACCTTTCTAGTGTACTTCTATTGTAGCCCCAAGAGAGCTTACAACGGACTCAAGAAACGCCGCTCTTCCAGCTTTCGCTGTGACTGTGCTGCGGTTTCAGCGCAGGCCTGGCATTGTTTACTGGAAACTGCCCTTTTGAGTTAATGTAACAATCAGGAATTTCCCCAGCTGTTTTAGAAGTTGAAGATACTTAGACTCGCTTTACGCTACCATGAGATTTAGCCGAGTTTCGGTTTTCTGCATTTGGAACTTTTTTGAAATAAGACACGTATAGTAATGCAGATACGTGGCAATGTCTGCTGGCTCTTGTGAGGCTAACAAAAGGCCCAACAAGAACGCACTCGCCACTTTCTCCTGTGAAGCTGGAATCAATGTCAGGTGAACATGAAGTGTACCTAGTGAACACTCAGTTTGTAATCCAAATTACTTTAAAAAGTGAAGCCAAATTTATTTAATTTTTTTCCATTTTGATTTTCTTAACTGATGCACTTCAATTTAAAACAAAAAATAACCTCCTGTTTTTATTCCTTCGCCCATTGATAGGATTCGTATGATTCATATGCATCTAAGGCAGCTCCCCATTCATTTTTCTTGTTGATTATGCTATTTGTGCTAAGGAACTTTTATTCATGAACCATGACAAGAGTAATATTTTTGAAGAAATATTTAAAAATGAGCCAGCAGCATGCCCCTTCTTTATGCAGCCATCCAATCGCGAGATAAAAAAAAATGGCCGCGTATCTGCGTGCTTCGCTACAAATGTCGTCTAAAGACGATAGAAGAGGCGCTGCGTGAGATATCGACGCCATCTGGCAATACGTCGGGAAACATGAGTGCTGTGTTGCGGGCTGGTAGTCCCGACGCACCGGCAGGTGAAGAGCGGCGGTTACCAATGCGACCGGCGGGGACGCCGGCCAGCCCGGACACGCGGTTTGGCGCGATGCGCCGAAGGGGAAGAAACGTCCGCACTCAACGAGTACTCTCCACAAACTCTCTTATTTACACGTCGCCTGGGTAAAACAGGAATGCCAGAGCGGCGCCCCCTGTCATTCGTACAATGCAATACTGAACCGAAATCGAAACACAACATGACCTTGTGCAGAGGCCACTGAGGAAGACAAGTTTCAGCGCAGTCGCATTTTCAGTGGAGCTTAAGAATCTGGGGTCTTTAAATTTGCGTATCTATGTATTTTCTATTAAAGGAACACACCACCTAATACTTACCTAATGATGTTGCGCCTCAGATATGCGTAATATTTACTTTTCGATCGACAACGTTCAAAAGTAGGAACAGCCGTACCAGTTCAAGATGGGTGGGCGGTAAGGAAGTGGTTCAACTTTGGCCGGGTGGCTGAATCGAGTGACATGCCAACAAACAGAAAGACAGGCCAGAATTTCTGCGTTTAAGTTCCACAAGAAAGACTATCGTCTTTAATTTACGCATACTGGTGCCAGACATCGGGCAGGCAGTTTTGAGCAAAAAAGGATTGCATAAAATTTCGAAAGCTGAAGACGCCGCAGTTCAGGCATGAATATCATATATGATTCCTTGATGAAATTCGCACAACTCACCCGGCCTTTTATCTTGACTCGATTTGAAATACCTGATTACCCAATAAAACTGACTTAATTTGGTTTGAAACATGTAGCATGGAAGCATCTTGCAATAATTGCAATTCATGGTGTTTCTTATCAGCAGTGCCCAATGAATAGGAAGCCTACTGAAGTTTTTTGTTGGGGCCGAATGCCTAATGTGTTATGTATCATTGAAGCCAACGGTCGGAAACACTGCCGCTCAAGCGTCCCAAAGAATTACGTCATCGTTACGTCATCACCACTATCTTGAATCTGAGCCTAACTGAGCCTCCAACCAGAAGTGCGATAACTGAAGGCGAAATTGGCGCTCGAGTCGATGGCGAGTCAAAATGAAAGCAGCCAATGGCAGCCCGCCGCCGTGCCGGCAAAGCAGTGCGCCCCGCGCCGGCCGCCGAGGCCGCGCCAGCCGCGCGCGCGCCGCAACGCTAGTTTTGAATTTCTCGAAAGTTCCGTTGTAGCATGAAGGCATGAAGCGAGCGTTGAGAGCGGGCACCAGGCTGTCCGTGCAGGCAGGCTATGCTTGGGGGACACCTGCAAGTCTCTCGTTGAGGTAGGGGGATCACTGTTCGCTTTTGAGACCTATTGTAGCGGTCGTTATGGTCAGCCGTGCTCCGCCGCCGCCACATCGAGCCCGTCGTAGTCGCCGGCCTTGATGTGAAGTTTCGTGATGTTTCGTTAGTTGAAGCGACCGTTGGCCGGTGTGTGCAGTTTTTGCGGTGTTTCCGTGGGTTGCTCTCTTGCCGCCGTGATGGTTAACGGCACACACCATTCGTACATCATGCAGCGGTGCACGGATACTTCAAGACCGAGTTCCGCAAGATTCTTCCCTGATCAAAAAAAGTATAGGTGAGTATGCGGTTTGCGTTCGCAGCCACACGTATATAGCTTCATTGCAGTTGGACAGCAGTTGTTTTTTAAACGTGGCTGAATCGTAAAGAGCACGATTTTACATCGTTGTACCAAGAAGTAACGAAAATAAAGCACTTTAGACTCTCTGACATGACTGCTTCCTTGGAAGTGCTTTTTGCATTTTTGGCATGTTTATCACTCGCCTTCGTTTAAATACGCGTTTCTGAGTCCTGTGTATCTCAACTTGCACTATACCGAGACGACGAAACTACGTTTGCGTGATGTGACTGCGTAATTTTTGTCGTTTGAATTCGGTTTGCAACTGCTTTTCTGCAGGAAGTAAACGTTTTCTGAATTATGGAGAAGGCCACAAGTGACGCGTTTGCCCAAGGAAGGGTTAATAACTATAGAATCTGCTCTCTGCGAAGTCTCGATCCGCAACCTCAACTGCACCAGCTTTCTACTACTCTGCCCCCGGTGCTTTCTTTCGGTGCGTGAATGTTCATTATATGTACTTACAGCTGAAAAAGTACTCTTTGTGTTTATGTATTACCTCTGTAATTACCTATAGAAAAACCGTTCGAAGAACCTTCATGTGTAGACATGAGAGTTGTTTTTTTCTGGTGAGCCTTGAGTATTGCAAGTGTCCAATATGCAGAATTTTATTGTTTGCGTTTATCTCAATGAAGTGTTCAGTGTACACGGCATGACATTCTCACTTCAGTGACGTTATCTTACAGCCATGCATTGTATTCGCGGTGAAAGAAAAGCTGTGTAGTAGACTTATTTCACTTGGCCATTGGGTAATACGCGTTTCTTCGAATGTATATGTGCTGCTGCATAAACGGACCATCGCCTTCATGCCGTTGCCGCCATCTAACTGTCAAGTAGTGGTCAAGTGCCAAATAATGTGTATTTCCCTTTTTAGTGCGATGTACTACTTATATATCTAGTTGTTTTGTGTTTCGTATTAGTACAGTGGTTAATAAGTAGTTCATTGCATTATTATTCCATATTTAGGTATTTTGCGCATCTTTATTGTTTTTGCCATGCACTGACATTTCGCCTACATTTCTTTAAATTTCATGACTCTGTCACATCAGCAGCTCTTGTGCACTTTGGTCAGTATTGTACTAAACAAACATCGTGTTACTTATATATGTATACGTCAAAGGGCCTGCATTTTCAGTGTGTTCGATTTTTAATTTCCAATTTCTGAACTTTACAATGAACTTTTGTGCTGTTTAATCATGGACACACTGTGCATTCTTTAATTCTCTTCTTCTCCGGATCTTGTATCGTGCCCCATTATGTGCAAATCTTGAGTTTTGGAAACGGAGCAATAAAACGAAGTCACAGATATGTTGTGGGTGGAAGTCATCCCTTATGCTCTGGATCATGCAGGCTGCGTGCATTCAAACGCACTGCGCACCACGAGCGGACAGAAAAACATAAATGCTCGACCAAGCACAGCACGCGCTCACGCGAAAAAAAAAAAAAACGCGCCACGCACACGAAAAAAAAACGGCGCGCGGCATGAAAGAAGAAAAGGGAGCCGCCAAGAAAAAAGGCAAAAAAAAACGGCACCCGACATGAGAGAGGAGAAAAAGCAAGCGCGCCCGAAAAAAAGAAAAAAAAAGAAAACGGCGCGAGCAGTGCGAGGGAGAAAGAGGGGAAGGGGGGGGGGGGCGAGAAGAAGCGAGCGGCTGTTGTTACTGTTGCCCTGACGACGTAAAAACGCAATCGTTACGTAACCGCTGCGTCATCGCCGCCATTACAGCGCCTCCACTCGCCAGGGCCGTAACTGAACGGCTTTCTTGGCGCTCTCGACGCAAGCGTCGCAGAACGTTTGAATTACGCGTCCCTATGGGAGGTATACGAAGAGACCTACCAGTGTTGAAGCCTGGTCATTTAGAGCTGTTTGCCAGTAGTTTGCACAGTGAACACACTGCTGGGAAATAAGTGCCTGTATGTTGGCTGGATTTGAAATACTTGATTACCCAATATAACTACCTTAATTTTGTTTGAAACGTGTAGCGTGGAAGCATCTTGCAATAATTCGAGTTGATGGCGTTGCTTATCACCAGTACCTAATGAATGACAAGCCCACTGAAATTTTCTTGTTGCGGTCGAATGCCGAATGTGTAACGTATCGTTGGAGATTGGTCATTTAGAGCTCTTTGCCAGTAGTTTGCACAGTGCACACACCGTTGGTAAATAGGTGCTGGCATGTTGACTCGCATTGAAATAATACCTGATTACCCAATATAACTGCCCTATTTCGTTTGAAACGTGTAGTGTGGAAGCATGTTGCAATAATTGCAGTTGGTGGCGTTTCTTATCAGCAGTGCCCAATGAATGGCAAGCCTACTGAAGTTTTTTTGTTGCGGCCGAAAGGCTAATATGTTACGCATCTTTGAAGACTGGTAATTTAGAGCTCTTTACCAGTAGTTTGCACATTGAAAACACTGCTGGTAAATGGGCTATACAAATCTCCAAATATGTGTGGTGCACTCGCATTGATATACCACAGCACTTGGCTCCAACAAGCAAGAGCTCGACAGCATGTCTACACATCCGCTTTCTTCAAGCTAAAGCCTGGTTGCATGAATACTAATCCACTCACTTGTTGCAATTTTTACTTACCCGTTCTGCAGGAATACTTGCGAACACTAGCAAGGCTGATGTTGCCTCCAAGTTCATTGTAGTGAATATTAGTGCACTGCACAAAGTTTTCGGTCTACTGCGTCGGCAATTTCCGCAAGAATTCCATCCCATTACTGGAATAATGAGGATCTCCTGGATTGGTGATGTTTTGCTCACGTGGCTGTGCAATTTGTGACTTCGCCACGGTGGTCTAGTGGTTAAGGTACTCGATTGCAGACCCGCAGGTCGCGGGGTTGAATGCCGGGAAAAGATGGCCGCATTTGCGATGGAGGTGAAAATCCTTCAGGCCATTATACTGCGATTTAGGCGCATGTTAAGTAGAGCCAGGTTCAAAAGGACGGACTGATGGGCTTGTTGGTAGTGCGTAATTCTGACCGCACGGTGTATCGCTGTGTCCCGTCTTGATCTGTCGCCGTCCGGGTGCTTCTTTGCGCTGCCATTCAGAATTAAACCCCAGGTTGGCGAAATTTCCGGAGCCCGCCACTACGGCATCTCTCATAATCATATCATGGTTTTGGGACGTTAAACGTCAACAATTATTACTATTGTGGTATTTTGTGTCATAATACTACGGCTGGTTATTACTTACTTGTTGGGAGGAATTGCCCTACCAGCAAAATTTGCTTGGCCCAAGCATGGTAAATCATGAGTGGCCAAGCTGTCCATGAATGGAAAGTTATTGGAGGCCAAGCAAAATATGAGCTTGGCAGTTGTAACAAGCCTACTATTGGCCAAGCAAAGGAAGGCCGTGCTTGGCAAATCATTGGAAACATCTCTTGCCATGGTTGGCACTGTAGTGGAACACCATGCCATAACCAAGCATGTTGTAGATATGGAATTTGTGACTTCGCCACGGTGGTCTAGTGGTTTAAGGTACTCGATTGCTGACCCGCAGGTCGCGGGGTTGAATTTGCGATGGAGGTGCGGGCCGCATTTGCGATGGAGGTGAAAATCCTTCAGGCCATTATACTGCGATTTAGGCGCATGTTATCATTTTGGCCAATGTGATTTCTGGCACATTTTTTGTAGTTTTTTCTCTTGGATAGAATTTGATGCCCGGCTACGTTTTTCTATATTTTTGTCTGTACCCCCCCCCCAGATTATTCACAAGGCAAATATTTCTGGTGCTTCAGGTTTATTTTACACTCAATATATACAAGGCAATACGCCATTTTTATATTCCTTCCTCAACTCTTGCGATTATTAAGTGTTGCTTGGGCTTCTGTTGGAGTCTTTCATCAAGGTGGCACGTCGTCTTTGCATAAGTGCACCTTCTTGATCCACAGCGAACATCAGCCACCTTTTTGTTATGTCTGAAACAGCTGCGTCAGTTGTGTTGAACAGGGTACGTCTGGCACCTGTGAAATACAAGGAGACAAAAAATCATGAGCTTCTCTTTAAAAGTCATTTATCAGGCTTTCAACAATTTTAAACACATAGCGGGAACATTTGTTGGAAGGCTTATCGGTTATGCATGATTATGAAGATCAGAACACATGCACGGACAGGAAGAAGAGTTGATTGGACAGCATGATACATATTTTTTTTCAATTTCAACTACAAGTTTATTAATGGAGTAGCTTGCGTAGTTATGTGAGAACCCCATCAATATGAAACAAAAGATGAAGAAAAACAACAAAAAATGTCCCACGTATTCTTCTATTCTGGCACCCTCTTCTAGAACAACATATATTCTTTCAAATTATAAAAGATCATATTTTTTTTGCTGATAGCACTATGGAAGGAGGATTGGCGCACGAGCACTCTATTATGTCCTTGTTTTCTTCCTGTACGTATGTCCTTTGATATTTATGAACGTTGCTGGGATAGTCGATGTACCATAATGTTGTAGTTGCCGTGTAGCTTCTGTTGAGTCCTGCTGCTTAGAGTGCTGCTGACAGTTAAAGAAAGAAATTGGTTATGTGCTCTGGTTCTCGGCTGCTAAAAATAGGAAGGCCAATAAAACAGTAAATAGGATGATCGAATACTGCACTGGAGAAGCACCTTGGTAGTAGTGAAACTGTTTCAATGCTGATTTTTGCTCCTGATGGCACAAGTTGGCAGTATTCTTTAAGGCAGCATATATAAACTCTGAAAACATTGTATCAGTTGGACAAGTTTCCAAACAAACATCAATAATACAATATACTGGTCGTGGTGAAGCATTTTCTAAACAACTACGACCGAAATATCACAACATGGAGAAGTCTACATAATACTGAACCACATAATGAGGATGTTGTCCTGCCAGAGCAGGAGAGAAAACTAGAATTTGTTTTCTATTGACACTTACCAAGGAGAAACAGCAGCACATTTGCCAGGCTCTTAAATGCTAATTTCTTCTCAGAAACCCAGCTGTACTTCTGTACGACCATTTTAAATACAATGAGCTGGAGCTCTCTGTGCATGGCGTCTTTAGCACTGCTGCCATCTTCTAGGGAGAAATAGCTGATCTGTAATAAAAAAGCAATAAATAAATTATCAAGTTTAGCAAAGATGTGTTACACATATTAAAAAACTTGGAAAGAAGTCTTTTTATTACATTCAGAGGTTGTGGTGCCAACAGAAAGATAACCTTGCAGTGATAAAACAGCATTATTTCATCATTTTAAATATTCATTATACATCCTACGCGGTACTTGTGTGGACTGACAAAAGCTATGCCTTCATGGTGGAAAATTGTGATTAAAAGCAATAAAACCTAGTAAGAATTTAGGCCTCGTTCAGTTCTTGTAAACAGCTTTTTTTTTAATTTCATGATTCTCTTGCGCAATTGTAAGATTTGTCTGTTTATGTTTGTGTAATTGATAAGTAGTCTGAGCAGTGGCACTCACTCCATGCAAGAAAACAGAACACAAAATTTTCAAATGTTACATTGAGCTGATAGCTCATTTACAAATAAGCATACCATGCAAATCCAGAAGAAATGCATTACAGCCAGACAGTGGCGTAGCCAAGGGGGGGGGTTGGGGGGGTTCAAACCCCCCCGAAATTTTTCAATTTTGCTTGCGTATATAGGCACGCACACATACAAACGCACGCATGAACATACATGAAGTATGGTTGAACCCCCCCCCCGAAAAAAATTTCTGGCTACGCCCCTGCAGCCAGAATACCATGGCTTACCAACATTGCGTACTTATTGAACACAACTTTAAATCTGCGCCAATATCTGAAATGACAGCTTTCTCAATAAATAAATTCCTGAAGTAGCAATAGCTGAAATTTTATCATGACCTTATTTTAAAAGATGGATTCCACTAAAGTAGAAAAAGAATGTCGTGAAATCTTATTGCGTCAAGCAGGGCGGATGCCCGATGCCCCTTTGACAAGGCACGAGATGACGTACGTAAATGAAAAAAATACACGTGTGGTTGAATTTGCAAGGCAGAACATCCCACGACTTCCTTGCATTCAACTGCACCAGCCTTCACATCTAATTCGCCTTGGAAATGTGATAACATGCACAAGTTTATAATTAATTAATAAGGCGCTGGCATCGACTCTAGATCGCACGGCGCGTCAGCATGGCAATGTGGCAACGCGAGGCACTCCTTCAGAAGCGAACGAGAAATCGCCGCGCACGCCGACCGCACGCCGCTCGCTGCTACGTGTTAAAGGGCATAGCCTCCTCGATATAGGTTCCGGACCGCTGACACCAATGTAGTCGACGCATTTCACTTCCAAGTGTAGTCTGAATAACACTTGTCTAGAGCGGCCAATCGTCCGATCTGGTCGCCGTCCTCTGCGAAAGTATACGAAGCTCGACGCTGCTTGATACAAAGTACGGTCATACTGCATACTAAGTGGAACCTTGTATCTACCGCGATGTAGCAGCTACGGACTGCGTCAGCGGGTCGGCAACTGTCTTTCGGACGTGTGTTGGCAGGTGGCATTCGGTTCAGTTTATGTCATATCGCGAATAGTTTTCACAGAAAACCGTGGAGTGCTCATAAAAAATTAAGGCTAATTGAAGCGATGCTCGAACACCGTACAGAAGAACGTTTGGCATATGCCCGGTTTTCGCTGGTAACATGGAAAAACTACGGCATGTGCAATCACACACATTGAAAAGAGCTAGGACTAAACGTGCACTACGTACGCAAGCAGCATCCGCGATTTTCGCCTCAGTGAACCTCGTCATTGAATCCCATATTGCATAGAGGGAACAAGGGCAAATAGAGAGACTGCTGAAATTTACTCACCTTCTATTTCAACTTGAATTAGAAGCTCGTCCGCTACACAGCACACCTCCACCTACAACCAACGCCGTGCGAAAAACAAGGCGTGAAGACGCCGCGCAGTCATACACGCGTGGTTGGAGAGTGTATTCGGTACATGCGAATACACGCTTAAAGCCACATTTTCTGCAATATTTTTGATGACTTGTTTACTATTACACAAGCACTTAACGGCCGCTGCAGTTTGTAAATTCGTGAAAGTTGCCTGTTTGGATGCATTGGTGAACTATTTTTTTAGCGCACTAGGGTTATGCACAGGCCGAACTGTGCCGCGCGCGGGAAAAGGTGCGAAATTCAAACGTCGCACTGCGCGCGCGCATGTACAGGTCTGGTGCTCTGGATAAAAGAAATAAAAAATGAAGCATTCCTTAGAGCAATCAGAGCGAACTGAATTAATGACCGGAAAAAATATTAGCACGTGGCTATTCGGTAGCGGTACGACTTCACGACAAACTGTACTAGAGAAACGGACACAACCGCTCTTCCGTCTCACTTTTTTTAACCGCTTGTACGTGTTCGTGCGCCAGAATTTCCACGGAATAGAATAATACGAAGAAGTGAGTATGCTTGACGGCCAAGCACATTCCGAGAACATTGGCCAGCACCCATGGTACGTTACAGAAAAGCCCTTGGCCTCCATCTTAAATATCGCAGGTATCTTTCAAACATTTTGTTTCGTTCTATTAAGTGGTAAGAGCCAACAACTACAGGAAACACACACTTAAAAAATGAATTGGCCACGTTCGTGGCCATCTTATCTATATTTTGAATATAGGCCATGCCCTTTTCTATCACACTGTCAGGGTATTGGCCAATGATAACGGAAGCCGATGGAAATCCAAGATGTGTCCAATGATCGGCCATCGGCCACTGCTGGTAGGGTGGGCATACCGTTCTGTCTTAGGCCTCATAGGGTGGGCTCGACAAAGGCAGCACCCAGTGCAGCTCATAAAACGAGCCATGCTGTGTTTGTACAAGCCTAGTGAATGCTGTATATGGTCGTTTTCTCAATTTTCGCTCAGCAGGAAACATCTTCAGTAGTCAAACCATAACTGTCCACTTTTGCATTTCTGCCCACTACATTAAAATAAAACGGCGTACAATTTTTGTGCTGTGACACCGTGAAGCACAACGCCTCTTGTGAAATTAACAGTGTGATGTTATTAGGCACTGTGAGCAGCCACTGTGATTGCTTGTTAGGCTTTTGTAAAATGTTTGCTTTGAACGTCCCAATGAGCAAGGACAGGCAGCATTTAACAAGAAAATGAGGTGCCCTCTAATGTCATAAAAGTGTTGCTTAGTAGCGTTTGTTGTCGGGCTAGTGGTGCGTAGGTGAAGTTGAATTCATGGCGCAAATGCTCGGACAGAGACGAAGAACAGTGGGCACGAACAAGCGCACACTCGAAACTGTTGCGGCTGTGCGCTTTTCCACGTCCTCTCTTCTTCGGCCCTGTCCCAGCATTCTCACCAGCAGTTCAACTTCAGCCATGAAAAGCGTTGTTTCAACGTTACTTTTGAAACACAAGTGGAGGAAAATTTTCAACACTGACAGTATTAAGCTAATTTTTTGTGCTTATAATCCTTTTAGGACCCATGGCAAACTATTCGAGAGTGAATAAATTATCATTTATCAGTAGTTGTTTTCAGTCGGCTGCTCAAATTTGTCTTGTATGTTCTACCTTACGTTTACAGCCTCCTTTCTCAACTTTAAAAGTGAAGCGTCGCCCTCTGAAGACATGCAAAAAGGCTCAAGGGCCTCCAGAGGTATCTTGCGCAGGAGTGTGCCGACCTGCGGAGGTCCAATTGTGACATCTCTAGCGTGTTCCTAAACTTCATTATTTCTTATGATTTTATGAAATTTTGTTCAAAATAAGTACTCTCCACCATCACTTTTTGTGTGCTTTTGAAAAATGCGGGACACACTAGAGGACAGACAAGAGACTACAGCGCAAAAGACTAGATGACAAATAACAGACTACATCGCGATAGACCACAGGACAGAGAACATACAACAGTGCGAAAGCCTTCTTTCCACTCCCCTTCCCTTTCCCCCGGCGTAGGGTAGCCAACCGGACTGCTGTCCGGTTAACCTCCCTGCCTTCTCCCTTTTTGTGTTCCTTCCTTCCTAGAGGACAGAAAACAGACAGCGGGGCGAAAGACAATAATCCGACAAACTACAACGCGACAGGCAACAGCCTCCCAAAATAAAACAGAATGTTTTCGTAATATTCTTTTGGGATTTTCAACTGGGATACTTGGTTTCGCTTTCTAAAAGCGACTAGCTGGCATAGGCGTTGACTCTTTCGAGACCATCTCTTTTCTGTTCAAGCACGGCGCCGTGTACTACATTGTATGCATCGGTGTGAATTTTGGTTTCGGCTTGTTTGTCGAAGGCGTCTTCCATGCCGAAGTCAACGTTCTGTGTCTTCTCTTCGCTTGTCCAGTTGCTGAATACGGTGACCTAGTAGCATCCTTGAAGCCAGCTTTCGGGGTCTCTGGGTTGATGTAGGTAGATAGACGAAGGTGCCAGTGGGACGGTCATCGTTTCTGCATAGGGGCTCGTGCTCTGGCTGTAGTCGCAGTCACCTGCGGCTAGTTCGACGATGCTGCATGCCTTTATCGCCTTCCAGGATGTACCACGCTTCATCTTCACAACTTGGACTTACATGACGGCCTGCGCGTGCACCTGGAACATAAAAAAATCACAGCATATCCACGGAGTGAATGATGATGAGTGGGCAAAGCTGCGGAGGTTCATCGGTAAACCGTGAATCTTCCCTTAATTCTGCCCAGTACATCATCACCGACGTGAGATCGGGCGTGTTTATACTAAAGGTTCGATGAGTTATGACGACTTGCAGCTCACTTTAGTTTTACATGTACGCTGTGAATTTTCATTGTTTAGAAAACCATTGCTTTAGAAAAATCTGGCGTCTTTCGTTAAGCAGCTGGCGTCTTTTCGTTTTGCTTTAGAAACATCTGGCGTTCTTTCGTTCTGCTTTTACAAAACATCTGGCGTCTTTCTTTGGTTTATTTCATCAATGAACGGCGTTTTGAACAGAATTTTTATTGTTTAATCACGCGCAGGAGAAATCTCACCAGGCACTACCTTGGAGGTAAACAATGGCTGCTAATGGGAATGAGAGACAGAAGAAGTCGGCTTATTGTTCAACAACGCACAGGAAAAATCTTCCACCGGCGCCACCTTGGAGGTCAAAGCGTAAGACTTGTTACGGACTACGACTACTACTACTACTACGACGACGACGACTACGATGGACGAACGGGTGCCGCCTTAAGGAGCTTAGCCCCTAAAAACCAGCACCTCCACCAGATGTCACGTGGACGTGATGGTGACGAGAGCTGCAGAAATACTGGGAAACACGGATCTGTGTATTGGTATTGGACGAACGTGTTCCCACAAAATGAAAAACCAAAGTACAAGCAGAACAGCCTTCGGCCATCCGTTAATCTGATCAGCGGTAAGGCGCGTCAGCATTTATACCTGCAGCATCGAAGATTCCAGCCTTATCTTTGGTGGCTGTGTTGGTATCAGAATAAACTGTACTGTTCGCGTTGTGCACACAAACTCATCAGAACTGAAATAATTGGGATTGTTCGACATTCCGGCGCGGGGCACGTAAGGCAGTGTTTATACGGGTAACGGGTCGGTTTGGAGCGAATAGGAGAAGCCCGTGCGGAAATAGATGTGGTGCATTTTTTTCTTCACAAAAAAGTTGTTGAAAGCCAGCGTTGTGTGCGTATTCTCTTGTCTTGTAATTTTGGTGGTTCCTTGAAATATGCTCAACCAACAAGCCCAACTATCCGCACCTAAGGTTTAATGCTACAGCTCGAAGAGAGAAGTGTAAGATATGGCTTTCTAACAAGGTACAACCGATTAGTTCTCGCATCAGGTTTATATGTGCTTGAAACTCCATGGTCTGTACCAGATAATTGACGGCAGAATTGGCGTGTCCGTCTGAGATGGGAGGTGGCGAGCTTAGAACGCTGCCAGTAGCCTTGTGTTCCAGGTTGATCCATGCTGCGGATGTATCATGTCGTGCAGTTCACGAGAAGTCACGCTGCACAGTTGCCTTGCCAAGCGACACGTGAGTTTAGTAAGGCGACGTCCGTGGGTCGCGTCATGTACTCTGGGTACTTGATGGTACGCATCATATAGTACCTATCGATAAACTGCACTGTGCATTGATGGCAGAGTGACGGCCATAGGCAACGGGACTTCATATGCATCGAAGTGCGGCCTCTGGCGCAGTGCAGTCGCTCAAGGTGTGGTCACTCAGTGCACGTCCCAAGTAGCGATACTGGAGTAGCACCGGTGCATTCGCGGGGTTGAAGGATTGAGCGCACGTACGGATCAGGGGCACCTTGCTTGCATCGTGATTTCTATCGCGAATGAGGCGGGGTTGGCAAAAACGCATGGCAATTTAGATGTGAAAGAGTCCGCATGAAATTAATATTTAGATTGTGGAACCCGTATTAGAGTCCGAACTTTTGCTCTCTAAGACGCGGACGAAATTTGTTTATTCAGCCAATTGGCCCATGCTTCATACAAACTGCCGGTGTTGGCAATTACCGTCCTTAATCGCTCGGTCTACCTGTATTTTGCTTCGTTTCTCTTTATGTATTCATTGATTAAGTTCAGAGCCGTAAGAGCCTAGGGAGACAGTGGCCCTGACAATGTCGCACGCAGTAAGGAACATGCGCGATATTTACAGCAGATCTGTTCTAAGTCGCGCCGTCCGGCATCACATTATTAACGTGACCAAAGGGGGAGTGAGCACAAAAAGTCAGTGATTTGCGTCAAGGGCGAAGCATTGAATGCGATAGCAACAAATTGGAATGTCACACGAAGAACAGCAAGCAGCTTGAAACTTCCTGCGTTCTGCTCAAGCACGGAGGACGCACAAAAAATTCACAGCATATTCATGGGTAGGCGGTTAATATGGCTCCAGCCAAGCTTAAGAGAGCCCGACGTTTCGGGACCGATTCGGTCCCTTCCTCAGGGGTGACTGGTTTGGTCAATGGAAGCTTCTCCCCGACTTGTTCCACCGCAGCTCTGGATTTCCCTTTCCTTCACGTTTCGAAGGCCGTGAACGTAAACCGAGGGCATTGTTCCCAGGGACCGGTTCACATTTGCCGGCTTGTTTTGAATGTGCCACGACTCGAGCAAGAGCCTCCTTCCCAGATTCCTTTCTGTTTCCAGAACAGAAGCGCCGTCGAAGTCGATCTTATGGTCGTGCTTTTCACAGTGCTCTGCAAGAGCGCTGCGTTGCATTTCCAACTTCCTGACGTCGTTCCTATGTTGGCGTATTCTTTCTGGGAAGTACTTGCTCTCGCCTATGTAGCTAGCTGGGCATTGTGAACACGGCACCTTGTAAACTACGCCCTGGTGTTGTTCCCTCGGGGGTCGATCCTTCGGCCGCGGTAGCAGGCGGGCGAGCGTCGACGCTGGCTTGTGTATCACCGTGACCCCTTCTTTTCTGAGAATTCTGGCGAGTTCTTCGCTGATGCCCGGGTGAATGATCAAGAGCTTGGGCAAAGCTCCTGAAGCAATCATGGTTACACCGTGAAATATTCTGTGGTTTTGCCCAGCAGTAATCAAAGCGACAGCCCAGTACATCATCAAAGACGTGACAAACACTGTATATATTTATACAAGAAATTTTATTAATCGTAAGCGGTAGCTAGACGCGGCTTCCGTTCCCCCTTCATTATAACGGCTTTATGGTCGGTGAAGTGATGGATCGGTGATGGGTAGTAGTGGGATGTTTGCAAAGACGAAGTAGTGGGCAGTTTGCAAAGGTGCCTTCCGTTCTCCCTTCATTATAACGGCTTTATGGTCGGTGAAGTAATGGATTGGTGATGGATCGTAGTGGGATGTTTGCAAAGACGAAGTAGTGGGCTGTTTGCAAAGGATCGGTGATGTGTCGTAGGGAGATACTGCCGGTTACGCCTTACGCCGGGCGCGTGACAAGGTTAGACTAAGAATAAAAAGAACATGCACAGGGCGAGCGCGAACTGACAACTGTCACAGTTTTTCCTTCAACAAGCCCTTACGGTGCTCGGCCGCTAACCCGAAGGTCGTGGGTTCGATCCCGGGCGTGGCGGTCGCTTTTTGATGGAGGCGAAATGCTGGAGGTTTGTAGAAGCCTCCAGCATTTCGCATGCTGTAGAAATTTGCGGAGCGCTCCAATACGGCGTCTCATGATAATATCCTATTTAGGGACGTTCAACCCCAGATAATATTGCCACAATTTTGGCTCTTCTAGCTAGCAGCTCACTCATTCCGCAAGCGCGGCCACTACAGCGAGTCAAGTGGCCTTCGTGCTGTCTATAGATTCAACGGAACCTTTTCGGTGTAAGCGCAAGCCGTACAACCCTACTGAAAAAACCTATATGGCATCACACCGGACCCATATGTTTTCATACCGGACCCATATAGCGCTATATAGGACCCATACCGGACCCATATAGCGCTATATAGGACCCATGCAGGACCCATATAGCGCTATATAGGACCAACGTAGGACCTATAAACGCCCCATATAGTGTTATAAAGGACCAATGTAGGACGTATTAAGACCCATACAGTGCTATATAGGACACAAATGGGAACTATAAATGATCCGTATGTTAGTATGCAGGGCCCAGAAGACCGAATATAGGACCACGACATAGACCCACAATGTTTTCTGCAGGACCTATATAGGATTTATTGTTATTATACCAAATATGTAGGGCCTGAGTAAGACTGCATTGGTACTGAAGTGCATAAAGTGACCAGAATTTAGTTTCTCAGCTCTATACATATTCATGAAGTCATGATTTTAATTTATTATTCATTATTTATCAATTAACCATTAAATAAGTATTAATTATACGACATGCAAATATATATGCTAAAGTATATTAGAGAGATATATGTGGTACACCATGGTTATAAAACTTCCAGGAGACCACGCAAAACCGTCGCTTGTTTCCTGGGAGAATGGCACAACTCACCACGGGGGATCGGCCACGAAACGTGCGGCAGTATAATTTGTTAAAGGACCCCTGACACCAAAATTGAAACCTCGAGATGTGTGTGTTGTTTGACCTTCCTGTATACGGGGCACATCTGACCGATTATTAGTGACGAATGTAAGCGTGAGTGCTCATTTGAGTTGGCTGCACCTTGCGACATCCTGGTATGACGTAAATAGAGGGCCCGCGTGACGTTCCACGAGTAAATCAATGTATTGTCGACGTCACAGAAGGTTTGCGTGGCGCACACAATACGACAACTTGCACACCCGGCGAGGCCTATTGTTCCGCACCCCTCTCACTCTGTTGTCGGGCTGCTCTCCAGGTAGTTTTCGTGAGGGGACACACGCTTAACAGGTTTAACCCATACAACCACATACTTTCAATCTCTCCCGCGCGCGGGCCCCCGATTCGAAAACCGCGCTTTCAACGTCACCACAGCTTGAGTGCATGTGGTTTTTGACGATCCCCCGCATGGGGCGATAGTTTCTTGTGGTTTTCAGGTGGGCGTTATGAAGTGATGCTAAAATGGTCACAATTAACTACGTTAGAATTAGTTATACGATACGCTAGATCATTTACGATTCATTTAACTTAGAGATTTAGTTTAGAGAGCCAGACACAAAGCTACAAATTACAGTAAAAAAGTGACGAACAAAAATTTTGCGGTCAGGGGTCCTTTAAAAAAAAAGAGAAAGAAGAGGGGAGAGGAAATGCGATGTGGTAATATTGGTTTCTTTTAATGCTACTTAAACTAATGTTACTTGAACTAATGTTAAATAATTGAAATAATTAATCAATATAGATAAGTAAATAAATGAATGATAATATTTTTAGATGTACAATAATTGGTAAACTAAGAATATGGTTGAGTAAAGTTGCAAGGCGGGCTTGTGGCTTGTGCTACCATAGTTATTCTACCTTTGTGCGCCCATAGTTATTCAAAAATAAGAATCTGGGAGGGATGTGGCGCTTTCCCTTGCCCAAGAACTGGGTACAGACTGTCTGGAAGCCCGCCGAGCGACTCTGCATTTCTCCAAGAAAGATCCAAAAAATATTTTAAAAAATAATAGCAAAGCAATTAATCGTCGGAGGTGTGAGCGAACAATTATTCTCAACTTTAAAAAATATCAGATCCATCGCGCATCTTCTTTCCTAAAAAAGAAGTCCAAAAATGCCTGCGCATAAAAACAAAACCGAAACCGCGTTGGCCCTAGCCTCTTGTCAGAAGGGTCGGCTATAGTGTCATTGCCACCATGTCATCGCGATGAAGTCGACAGCACAGGATGATTCCATGCGCGTGTGCTTGTCGTATTTGTTGTCAACTGCAAGTGGTGATGTGCCGCTGTTATTATGAACGCTAACGTCAAGAGAAAGTGGCTTTACACGCTTAAGTAGCTGCGTCGCGTCTTTTTGACGTGCTCGAGGCCCTTGACTGCAAGTGCCGCTAAGAAAGGAGATCTTCAGCTGTATGTCGACCAGGAGAAATTTTCCACTGGCCGAGAACGTGAAAATATCTCCCGATCTCGAATACCACCTTGTCGGCTAGCTGAATCTACTCCGTGTAGATCGAGCTTGTTTAGGTAACGACCCTGGGATACTCCTGCGATCGAGGCGTATCTAAAAGTGATCTTAAAGCCAGGAAATTTGGATCACAGAAGAAGATGAACGGCCAGGAGAATAAATTTTCCATTGTGTAATGGGATACTGTACCTAGGTCACTGTTTTTTTTTCGTTTTTTTTTTTCAGATTGTCAACCCAGTGGCACGTAAGGTTTTACTTTGCCCCTGCAAATGTTTGGTTGGCATTAGATACGAGTGAAAAAAGCAAACTTGCACGCGTTACAGAAAATAAGTAACCAAGTAAAATGCCTTTCAAATATGACTGATTACAGCGGTCAGTTACAGCCCCAGAAAAGAAACTGAGCAATTACAGAGATATAATCGATTACTTTCGCGTTACTTTCCTTGAAAATTTTATTGCCATAATACAATAACACACGCTACTCAAACTACAACGAACTATTGTGATTGCATGATAGGCAAAAGGCTGGAGGCTTAATGTGGCATCTGTGATAAAACGTTACACGATAACATTCAACAGGAGCTGTTTTTTCACAGTTGTCGCTCATTCTTTCACGTTTCCTCGTTAAAAGGTCAGCTGTTGCACTGAACACTCTCCATGCATGTGCTGTAGGGAAGGGTGATATAATAATGTAGGAACACTTCGCGCACCAGCTTGGAGTTGTGCAGTGCCTCAATCCTATTGCGAAGTGAAACGATGTGCTGCTAGATGAACTGAGACAAATGACACAAGAACACGAAACGGACAAGGACCTTGCGCACTACTAAACGTGGAAGCACTAGAAAACGTTATTTTAATGCTAGTGTCCATATTCTATATGAAGCATCACGTTTGGCTGTTGCTGGCGCGCGGGTAAGGCGTTGCAAGTATGGCCGAGAGAAACGGGAAAAAATAGCCTCTGTAAACACCCGTCCTGTCTTGTATGACAGCATGGGTGTTCCCTACAGGGTGGTCGCATGTTTTTTTTGGGATGAGAACTCTCATAGAAGAATAAGTGAAACCTTTATTTTTAAAAAATGTAATTGATTACCAGTAATCCAATACAAGAAAATGTAATTAAATCACCCAGAATGTTACAGTTTCAAAAAAGCAATCAATTATATTACAAAATTACAACATAATGTAATTGATTTAAAGTAGTTACTTGTAATGTGTTATGTACAGCTCAGAAAAAAAGGCGGTTTTCTCCTCGGGAAGTATTGGAGAGTCCGACAAAGCGGGGTCCGCGTAAAATTTCGACTTGTAGGCAATGTATTTATTATGTTATTTCTATGGGGGTATTGCCAGGACGAAAGCGATTCGTCGTAAGATGCCAGTCGTTGCTAAACCGGGGAATATGTAATTGAGAGTCCATTGTATATGTTTGATACCTACCAAAGTCTTTCAGTTGGATTGAACAGAGTTTTGCACATGTTCAAGCAGATTAGGTAATTTATGCAATCTACACAGCAGGCAGATTTATGAAATTGTGTATGCAGCACCAATAATTTCTAAAAGTGTTAATGTTAAGGAGTATGTCAGGCTGAATAGTGACTTAAGAATGAAGGATCTGTGGATGGTCTCCAGACAAGTAGAATAGCTTTGAGCCTGCCCTTGCTTTGCATATCTTCGTATTGGTGTCAGGGCACAATTACCATTATATTTCTTGGAGCAATTCATATCGCATTTTCACTAGTTTAAATATTCAAGCATTTGTAAATAAAGCTTAAGTCCTCATAGCAATTAACTTCCCAATATATGAGCCACACTAAAAAAGATCAAAGACAAACTCGGTTATGAAGTATAAAGAAAACAGTTTTGTTTATTTGTACGTATGCATTGCTCAATTCCCCATGAGTTAGATTCAGGACAAACATATACTCCGAAAAGATAGTTCACAAAACAGCGAGGACAAACATTGATGGAGTGTAAGGCAAGAAAAAACTGGCCGTAGCTTCCATAAAATCCTGAGAAAGCATGCCCCTCCCCTCTTCAGGAGATTTCGAATATGTGCTTCCTTCTCCCCTCCCACCATTTTCGCTGTTTCATCCACTGTTTTGATTTGCCCGACGAGGGGACGAATGAAAATAGTGAATGGATGCGTATTCAATAAAGCATTGCATTAGAAGCATGGGTGTGCATTCTTTATTTTTAGCGGTTCTTCCACCATCATGTTGAATTTTGATCCATGACTGAGCAAGCGCCCCCCTCTGAATCTTGTCGGATTATGCTTCACTGCAGGGGGGCACTTGCTCGCGATTTTACGCTAGTTGTGGTTTTCTGGTAATTACCATAAACCAAGGATTTGATTTCAAATAGACTTATATGTAGATCTGGCAGCAATGCAATGCAGAAACCTGATGTACTTGATTTATTTGTTCAAAGAGTCACCACATGACGAGACAAGAGTTTCGGTTACAGTGCTGCCACGTACTAAAATAACAAGTAACAAGGCCATCAAAGCGGGCAACACTGCTCGTTTTTCTCTGCTTTTTCTACTTCAGATTCTCTCTTGCCCCCTCTTCCGCATCACTTCTGTGATGTTCTTAAAGAACGTTACTCATGGCAGCAAACTCCAGCTGTCTATAATTTGTGTCACTCAGTCTCATGTGCATCTTGCTGTGCTGATAGATTTGCAACATCAAAGGACCCTAGAATTCTTGGTCTGCTTGCTGGTAGAGCTTTCCAAACAAGCAAAACACCTAGCAGTCCTTCATATTGCATATTTGGTGTCCCTTGTCAAAATGAAGCTTCATGGCTTTTTTCTATATATATCTCCCATCAGATGTTTTGCAATGCTGAGTACCAAGTGCTGTCCTGTCTGCAATCCCAAGCTCTTTCTCGCCAGTTAGCATTGGAACCCCGTCATAGTCAGCAAAATATGGGCTGTACCCAGAGCTACTTGTATCCATTCTGTTGCGATAAGCCATGGTCATTTCTAAACAATTCTAGCCACTTTTAACGGCTGTGCACATAGAGACAAATTGCTAAAAATCATGTATCCTCTCTCGGCCAATCCCATTTGCCTGTGGGTGATAGGAAATACAATGCTGATATGCGACTACACAGCTGTTTGCCCAGTTATTCCCATTTTCACTGAAGAATACCGACTCATTGTTTGATATTACCACCTACAAATTAGAGTATTCTGCTGTCAAGGAGGGCTATGAGGCTATTGAAATCTTTTTTCCAGCGAAAGCTGTTATGAGATCATTTCACCGGCCGTTTTTGGCGCCGTAGTTGTCCGCCGCTTCCGCCGCCGCCGCCGGTGTCCGTAACCAGTATCGCTCGAAATAAGAAAAAAAACGAAATAAGAAAAAAAATTCCAGGACGGAACGAGGTTCGAACCTGGGCCCTCTGCGTGGGAGCCCAGTATTCAACCTCTGAGCCATGCCGGTGCTTGAAACTGCTTTGCAAAAAGGCCCTATAAAGGCTTCATGTCGGGAAGGAACCACATTAGCATATGCAATATAGCGTGGTAGAAGAGTAAAATAAGCACCAAGCGTCGCACAACGCGAATTCTGTAAACAGGCGTCACACAATGCGAATTGCGCAACGAGTAGGTTGTTGAATGCTTCCAACTCATTACAACCCAGTCAAAAATTGCCTCAAGGCGTTCTTGTTGGAGTTTGAAGGTCCCACAGGACTACTTGTGCGTCCCTCAAAATATCTTGTCGGCGGCTTCCAACAAGAAGAATATTTTTGTATGCCGCACAAGACCTTTGTGGGGCCACCTTCAACACCAACAAATCACTTCAGTGCCCCACAAGATTTTTTGTGGGACCACCTTCAACCCCAACAAATGTTTTCAGGACCCACAAGACTTTTTGTGGGGTCTCTTCCAACACCATCAAATGTACTCAGTGCCCCACAAAGCTTTTTGTGGGGCCGCCTCCAACGCCAACAAGTGTCTTCACTGCCTCACAAGACTTGTGGGTCCGCCTCCAACACCAAGAAATGTCAATGACCCACGGAAGTTTTTGTGGGAACGGCGTGAGCTTGTTCTACCTAAGATTTCAACTAGAAAATGATTATCAAATACGCCACGGCTACGTACCACGACCGCGATGCGATTGGTACACACTTGTCCGCGTTAGTCACCTGTATAGCTGAGTAATTTTTCATTTGTTAACCCTTTCGGCCCTGGCGTCGTCAATTGACGACACCGCACAACAGTTCCCCTAGCACCTCGGGAACGAAACCAAAATTGCTAATTCTTGGGGAAGTAATTCTTCAATAATCCCCAATGCGACCAACGTCACAAGTGTGGCATTCTTGTGGGGCTGGGAGCCACAAAGAAGAAGAAGCTTGACCGAAGTCGTGGATGACGCCGAGGTGGGTCAGCTGAGGCGGGTAAGCGCCATTTTCGGGTCGACGTACCGAAGTTGCTTCAATGAGTATCACGCTGAAAAGTTAGACGTGGTTCACGTTTTGTGTACTCCAGTGAGTAGGAGGCAAAAAGAGGCCATTTTTCTCATTTCACAACCGCTGAGCCCTGATGACCGACTTTGATGCAATGTCTGTAAATCCATTATTACTTGCACCACTGGCTCAATTTTTCGTTTTTGGTCTTCTGAGATCCGAATTATTAACAAAAAAACACGCACAAAAAAGTCTCCGACCAAAATAAAAAAATCCAGGGCTGAAAGGGTTAAAGAACATTTACGGCCGCAGACCGTATGCCACTACGAAAGCAAAACCCGCTGGAATTCGTCGCGCGCAGTATGCATCGATTGTAATATGCAAAATGGGCTATATAAATGGCATCCGTACACTTTTCGAAAGAGAATAAAAAGCGCAGCAACGAGGTGCAAGGCGCTACGCGGTGTAGTACTAGTACGCTTACAAGGGTTAACACCGAAATCAACTGCAGCTCAACGGGTACGTACCTCGATTGTGTTTTTAATCCTCGCGCTCACAATGAGTTCTAATATTCACTCGATCATGTGATAAAACTGACCATCAAATCTTTTCCGTGTGCTCAAAAACGTTGACGACGCCGATCCATACGTTCGGCGAAGCGGCGCGGTATAGTTGCATGACGTCGCACCCGGCAAGCAAAGGCTGCCGGACGAACTCGGCACCAATTCCAAAGCTTCGTGACACCAAATGTGTAGATTTGTACTAAAAATGCTATGCTGGTAGTGCACTGAGCTCATGTACCAATCGACGTGCAAGCGGCGGCTACAATTCACATGGTGCGGCTGGCTTAATTCACAGCTACCTGCGCGTGGTCATTGTTCAGTTAAAATAAACGCAACCGCGAAATGCTTGATGAGTGCATGAAACGAGCACTTATATTCCCACTAATTAGTGCTTCACTAAGATTTTGTTTAGCACTTAGTCTGGTCCCCCAATTAATTCATGTCTTCAAGTGTTATTTTGCGAGTTATACTACCAACCACCCAATGTATATGTTCAGCACTGCAAGACAAAACCTTCTAGAATATTATTGTAGTGAACAAGTCAGTTCAGTAATATAATTCAGCTCTTCCATAATTTATGCTGCAAATCCGTTGCATGCAAAAAATATGATTTGACTGAACGGTAATTTTCTTAATAAGAGTTTGAAGAAACTATCTAGAGAATATAGAGCTCAATTTTCATCCCATTGCAGCATCTCTCCTTGAGACTGTGTTTGATAAAAACTGGACTATTTAGAGACAATAAAGACATATCACATTACGTGAGAAGTTTAACGAACAAATAATTGCATACATGTGCGAGTCAGTTACCTTCATAAGCATCTTATGGTGTGTCTGTTACAATTTTACCGAACGAAATTAGACCATTGCTGTGGGTATAGTGTCTTCCGCCAAAGTTGTTTCATATTCTGTACGGTGTATAACTTACGATTAAAGGAAAATAGATGTTGTTTTGGCAGAAAAGTAACTCACAAGTATTTTTACTCCAGCTCTTAAGAACTGCTGTGCATGCGTACTTCACTATCTAAAGATGCCCCTATGAATCAGAACACTTCTTTGAATTTAGTTTTTCCAGCGAACGTAACCACGGCGGGTGCTGGAACAGGCACATCTAAATTTTCACAAATGTTTTTATATTTCTCTTGCATATCATTTGCTTCGACGAAATTGGAAATGTCCAGAAAATATACTAAATGTGGTCTCGGGAATCAACACAGCTTAGAAAGAGTGAAAGAAGGTAGTTTACAAAGAGAGAGAAAAGCAACTGCCTTCTTGACTGGTGCTACTTTTACACAGCTCTGAACACAGACATAGGCAGGATAGCAGCTCAGTCAACTGCACCATTATGTGCTTCTGTTTCAGCTTGTTTATCTGTAGATATTTAAGGAAAATACACGCCAAATAACCGCTGTATGGTGCTGTGCAAACTGCCTAAATGAACAGTTCCAGCAGTGAAATGCGTAATTATCTCACAAATGCAGGCAAACAGCTGTCATGCCTATCACCGAGCTGTTCACTAATTTTAACATTAATTGCGCACAAGGTGCACATAGATTACAATAATTTTCACAATAAAGAACAACAGTATTGTTTTGCCGGCCACCGGCTAAAGGAAATGCTTGCAATGCAAGCGTGGCTAGCCTGTGAAGTGGACCACAGTGTGAAGTGCAGACTGTTTGCACGCATTTTACCATAACTTTAACACTTAAGTACCACAGCGTTGTTTCACCATTCATCCGCTAAAGAAAATGCCAACAGCATTAACACAGTACTAGAATGCTGGGTGGCTCTGTTGATCTTATACCCACATTCACACGAGCCTGTAAACTTAGAATGCTAGCTGGTTCTGCTGATCTTTCTTCCACACTCACATGAACTTTTCAACACTAAAGTAGAGCATTGTTTCACAGACCAATTGCATGCTATGTTTAATAATGTGTGCTGTGCACACAAGGCTTCATGAAATGTTTATCAGGTGTCTTACAATGCATTTGTAATAAGCTACATGACTTGCCTAAGCCAGGTACATGCAACCAGAACTAGTGAAAAAGAAAGAAAATTAACAAAGAGAGAGAAAGCAACTGCCTCTTTAACTGGTGCTACTTTTAAACGGACATTCGTAGGAATTAGCAGCTAGGTCAACTGCCCCACCAGTGCTTCTGTTTCAGCCAGGTGCTTTCTTTCAAGTTTTCCTGGTTGTATCTTGTCTTCCAAAATTATGTGTTTTTGTATGCCGACATATTCCGTGAAATAATCTGTTCTCAAGCTTTCTTTTTACACAATTGCTCTCAGGAATGTAGAAAAGTGTAAAGCTTTTTTTATTTCATGATGTCCAACGCACTCTGTTACAGGGTATTACACTGATAAACATGTAGCATATTCAAGTAACATAGACAAAACAACAAGAAAGCAACCATACCCCACATACACATTAGTAAAGCATTTCAGGAAACAAGATAAATTGCTAGATGTCACATAAGCTCAAGAAGTGTTTAAAATAACAATTCCCAGTTTATTAGCAGTGATAAAATGAGACACATGCAAACAGGTTTTTGAAATTCATTAGTCGTATTTTGTTGCAATGTCAGAGGGTAGGTTGATCCACTCAGCCTCCGTGACGAGACACGGTATCAATCCTGTCATCTAGAGGCAATGAATGGTCGTAAGCGCTTGTTCAATGGAGCAGGCACAGATGACACCATTCACAGGAAATCCAAGCTGAGGGTCATGGGAACACTTCTCAATAATGGCAAAGTGGACCAAAATAATACAATCAGCAATACAAACTCAGGCAGTGCACCTCTCCAGAATGAGGGTTTGCGATAGGAGGTGCCAGCATTTTATACAGACAGTGTTAGATTTGCACTCATTAAAGAAAGAAATTAAAGGGCACAATTAGTGTCACCATCAACCATTAACATCGTCTAACTCGCTTCATCACACTATCAACATAAAAAAAATCTTGGGGAGGAAGTCAGTATTGCAGCATCACCTCGGGCAACTGCACCTTTTAGTTTTCCGGATAGGCACGCACAGGGTTGAATGGGAGCGACAGTGAGCACATTGGGGACGAACGAGACTATTGTCAACAGCCTTGACATGGCAGCCTTAAAGCAAGAGCGACTGCTGTCCACGTAGCAAAAGAAAGTGGCTGTTGAACCTTGCTAGACGTTTGGGAAAGAGGGCTCGGTTGGAGACACAAAGCGGTTGCTTCCCTGTCAATGGTATAGGGCAGACGATGTTCAGTGGCAAAAACCAGTGCGTATCACAGAAACAGCCTTCTTGGCCATAACAACAGTGAGAACTAATTGGGCAATTGTTGATGAAGTTTTCTGCGGCCTCACCACAGTGAACACAGAGTGAATGCCTATGTTGGCGAAATCCTGAAGGTCAATGGCTTAAACCATTGGAGCATTGACTGCAGTCGAATCACTTGCACCAGTGTAAGTTGTGGCAAGGACTATGGCTTCAAGTTCATGGTGTACGATTCAAGTCACCTTGTCCGACAAACTGGAGCTGGCAGTTGTATCCTTGCGTGGCCTACAAAGGAGGCTGCTGAAGCCGTGTTGGGAAGCCAGGAAAACATGCTTTCAATGCACCAACTCTTAGCCTGCTCAAAATGCTGGCACTCCTTCATAATGGTGCCAGCAATCCTTCAAAGACACGCTCAACCTCATGGCCCTCTGGCATATTGGCATTGGCCTCGCAGGTTGCGACACAGTACAAGTACATATTCTACGTATAGCATGTAGGTGTCTTCATCCGAGATGCGAGCATTTTGTTCCCTTCATACCTTGCAGCTCCACCGAATGTGATGGAGGCGAGAGGTCAATGTAATGGATATTTACAAGCATATTGACATAGCTATAAAATATCATCATAAAAATGCCAGAAGAAGAGAGAAGACTTCTCCCTGGCGCGAGCGCGTGCTACTTCACTTCTAAATAAACCGTCTTGGTTCGAAGCAGTCACTGGTCTTGATAGTCTTGTCAAATGGCGCCGTGACCAGGATACTACCTCCCCGCCGGCAAGAAAGGTCCACGTGCCATGAAGCAGCAGAGGAGAAAATGACAGAGGAGCAGAGGATTGACCTGGATTGAGCGACGAGACCACGGTGGACAGCATAAGCATTGGAACATATGACTGACAAGTGAGGCGTCATTGTTACCTGCCCAGAAATGAGCAAGGAAATCATAACGAAGAAAATGAAGGCGCTTTGCTCTCAGATCACGCAGCTGATAAACGCTGCATAGCAGAAAATTAATTATGGAGCTAACCGGGAGCAGCTGCTCACAATGCAGGTGCATATTAAAGGAATAAGCGAAAGCATCAAGAGCGCAAACGAGCAAATGGAAGAGTTCCTGGCCGAAGAGGGTGCCGAAGCTGAGTTCGAAAGAGTAATACAGTATGACATGAAAATAACGACGACCTTGTCTACAATAAAATTCAGAGTTCGAGAGCCAGCGCAATCGGATTCAAACAATAGGATAAGACAGGCGACGCCGTCAAGTACAGGACAAGGCGCGACGAAGCTAGTTAAGCTACCAAAGCTTGAAATGATAAAGTTCGGCGGGAAAGCTTTGAAGTGGAACCGATTTTGGGCTCAGTACGAGTCGGCAGTTAACGTGAGACTGAACATGAGCAAGGGACAGAAATTCAATTACTTGTTAGCATTGCTAACCGGAACGTTGGTGGCTGCAGTACTCGGCAGAGGATAATTATGATGAACCAATCAAAATACTGCAAACAACGCTCAGAAATCGCGAGCATTCCATAGAGACTCATATGAACGAGCTTTTGAGTTTAGAGAAAGTGAGGTCTGCTCAAGATATCGATGACCTAACTAGGCTTGTGATGAGAGTACAAGTTAACATATTGGCACTACGCGCCGATGTCATTGCCAGTGCTGAAAATAGCAAGACAAGGCAGACTGTAAAATAAAAGTCAACAACGCCACTCCGCAGCTTTCCAAAATGCGCGATCAGACAAGGGTCGCCCTGACCTTGAAAAGATGATGGGTGGCTTTATCAAGCGCAACCTTGAATCTATCAGCTTCAAATGTCTCCCGATGTAACAAGAATACTACTAAAAACTGCGCAAAATAAACAGGGACAAGTGAGACACACGCACAAGCGCAGAATAGCAACTGTTTATTTTGCGCAGTTTTTCGTAGTAATGGAGTACCAACTCGCCCAACGCTCAGTCCTTTTAGAGTAACAAGGATAATTGACAGCTGATAGCCACATTTCGGTGACCTGCTTTGTGACGCCTTCCAACACGCAATGCATGTAGTCAGGAGGAAGGTCCCACACAAGATCAAAGCCTTGCAGCTTGACAAGAGTTGATGGCCCCTTGATGCCGAAAACTGGTTCCTTCCGACGAACTGCTTCCACCATGGCTTTTAGCATGCCAATGTGTGTCCTCTCAGCCACTTGGTTGGAGAATGGATACTTCAGAGCACCTGCGAGCAAAATTTTTTCCCTCTTAAGAAGATTCTTGTAGTAATAAACTCTTGCTGGCACATGAAAATTTGCTTCCTCCTCAATGAGATCCCTGAGAGCATCGAAAGCTGACATCAAACGTAATGCTTTTTACATACAGCAATTACTGACTTCAGCTGCTGAAAACGACATGATAGCCGCATGTTTATTTCCAAGAGAATACGCCGTTAGCCAGTTCTTTTTTTTTCTGCAGGCATTCTGTATTTACTAATGATTTTATCAAGCAAGTAAATGAACTGCAAGTACATTTTTGTTATCATGCTCTTGTCAGTTGCACTGCAGAGAGAGAAGAGCATGAAAATTTACGTTATCTTGTTTGAACTATTTCGGATTACATAACGCAGTAGTAGCCCTGTATTTCTGCCCATACAAAGTGGCTTAGAGGTAATAAGTTTCAAAGGATCTTGACCAATTTCTGTGGTACCTGTATTCTCGAGTGCAACAGAAAGCTTACGAGCCACAGTGTCAAATCATGTAACGGTAACAAAAGTGCAGCTATACATTTATCAGGATTTTTCGATCTGCAGCGCCGCTGGAGTCGTACATACAGCACGTGCTGCAAACAGTGGTAGGTGAGCACAATAGCAACTAAACAGCAGCACTGGAAGAAAGCTTATGAGTAAGGCCATTACGCTGTGTTTCTCAAGCCTGTGTGTGGCTGCAGTTTGCGTTCATGTGTCGTGGTTCAGTGCGCATGTGCCACAGCTCGACATGGGTTTTCAGTCATAAATGCCACAAAGTCAGCTCCTTTTACTGTAATGGCCAATGCAACAGCAATTCGAGTGTTTCCTTCATAGAAGAACAGATCTTTCTCACCGAGCAGCTCAATGTACTGGATTTTGTGACTTTCAAATGTAATTCAAAAATACAAAATATATTCCATTCGCAGATATAAAATTTAGTCTTTGCATTATCACCGGGATCTAACTGCACTGTCTGGCCAACTTGAAATATTTACTTTCAAATGTACAGGGAGATCCCAGGAATTTTTTTTTATGTATGCTTGTATTGGCCCCTCAACTCTCAACAAATAAAAATAGCTGCACGATCACTTAATACACCTTTATTGTGCTAGTTCACTTCAATTTTCGAATAATGTGCTTTCCAGGCTAACTGAAAGTTCACATATTTGTAAATCCATTGTCATTACAAGACGGACTATATTATGGGCCACCAGATAATTTACTTTAGCGCAAGAATGATTTTTTACTCTCTGCCCTACTACTTTTCAAAACCTTAACTGTTATTGAGCCAGAGATAAAATAAAGAACAAGTGTTGATGATGCCCCAATAAAGTTCCTTCACTCGACCACCGTAGTATCACAAATTCTGACATCTGGTAACAGCAAGTAGACTTCTTTACCAGTAAATATGGGCTATATTGTGTTCTCAAAAACCAGACTTCATGCAGCAAGCTCTGAGACAATGCAGCTGCAATATAAAAACAGTATTGTAATACTAGTGATATAAAACTGATGTATGTACTTTTTCGTTTCACTAAAATGCAAAAATTAAAACTCTGACTCTTATTTCCTTCTTTTGAAAAATTGCATGTACCCTCAATAATGGAGAAACAAAGTTCTCAAAGGACAATTATAGTCAATTTACACCGGAATTGCTGCTTCTTTTTAGTGCACGTTTAGGATTGCACCATAAAAAAGACAACATGTTTTTTGCTTGGCCATACATATGTGCTTTTACTATTTTGGAAACTCTGTAGACTAACACGACTGTTAAAACTAGTTTCACTTTTAATGGTAATTATGAAGCTAATCAAATGCCCAACAAATGCAAGTTCCATTAATTTATGCCGTTGGCTTTGCAGGTAGCTGTATCACAAAATTTTATTAAATTTGATAGCCATAATTTAGAATATCTTTAATAAATGTAAGCACATCATAAATATAATATCTTGCACATAAGATTAATGCAATGTAAATAAAGCTGATACATTTCAGAAGCTTATAAAAGTCATACAGTCAAAGGCTTACCATCAATCACTTGGCCTCGCTGCAAGCACCAGCTACATCCAAAGTATCCATTGAACTGTTTGCTGTTCAGGATAGCTGCCCTTGCTGGGGAGTCAACACCACAGGCAACCGCACGTGCCGCTGATCTTACGGTTTTCCCGGCATGCGACCATACAAGTGTTCCAATACTGTTGATTTCTGAGACAAACTGTGCCATGAAGACATCCATGGGTGGGTGTGCTCTGGCAAACCATAGCCCTGTGATCAAGACATTTTGCCACTGAATCAAAACAGGCAGTTCATTGACCACCACTTGAATGGGCCAGATTGTGCTCTTGCTGGAGTCAAACACAGGTGCCCCATCACAATTGAACGGCAACGTGACATCGCTCCACATCTTGATCATTTGTTTTCTGATGCTTCGATAGAGACTTCCATCTGTTATGTCAGTAAACACACCTGGCACCTGGGATCTGGATGACGATTTCAGCAAATTAGCATGGAAAGCTCCACCGACTTGTTTTAGAAGATCAGGCAACTGCTGCTTCAGGTTGAACATTAAAAAAAAACTTCCCGAGCTCATCAAGTCTTGAAACTTTTTTTCTGCACGACATGTGGTACAAATCACACTGGACTTGGTTTTGGCATCACAGGATAAGCCGAGGTAGTCGTGGCAGTTGTGGCAAAACAAGTGCACCTTTAAGGCCTCTTTTCTGCTTCCCCATAGTTTTCTCAACGAGTAGGTAGTACAGGGCACAACTTTCACACCAAATAGTGCATTAATCAGAGACAGAAGTCCTTGCACTTGGGTCCATGTGAGGCCTGCACTGACTATACATATAAGTACAAGCACAAAGGCTTGAGCTTTGGTAGTTGCCTAATGAGGGAGGGTTTCCTGGCCTAGTTTTGCAAATAACTCGGTGAAATCATCTTCAATATCTTCATTGGCACTTCCACCATCATCATGCAGCTGTGCATTGCCTTCATCCCCACTGTCGACTTCAACTGGTTCTTCGACAGGATCACTCAACTCAGCAGCAAAACTACCCTCATTAGCATAGGAGCTTTGTGTGTCGTCACCACATGTGCTTCACTCTTCTTCACATGTGCCACACATCTTCTTCACTAGCAGCATGGCTCATACCCTCTGTATATTCGTCTTTCACACACATGCCACCTGCAGATAAATCTGCAGTATGCACTTCTGAAGTGCTACAGCTAGCTTGGCTTGAGCCATCAGCATTGTGGTCGCGAGCATTCACTACAGAAGTGCCGCCAGTGGGAAGGCTGAGCGGGTTGGTTGGTGAGCTCCGTAAAAATATGGAGATAATAAAGGCAAATTATCTTCATGGACTGTTTACAAATGAATATCAAAGAATGCTGGTGAAATGCAGGTTGCTGTATTTCACCACAACTAACATGACTTGCCTGCCTCCAATGTTTTAGATATGTCATCGTTATATACAGCACGTCATTATATAAATAAGAATTAGCTGCTGTGTAAATTCAAAGTAATTTTTTAGTACCAAGCCTTTACTTTTAATTTTAAATACAGTGTTCTTTCACATGCAAATAAATACGAGTGAGTGAATGTATGCCATCCCAATAGGAATTCAGGCCTCTTTAGCCAGGATCAAACCTGCAACCTTGAGGTAAGGTATACATCATGGCCACAAATTGAGCCGCATTAGAAAGTAACGCTATGCTAAGAAATGTGCCACATTAGTTGTGCAGATGCTGTGACTGCTGATGCATCGCTGATGCTGGCATGGCAAGCAAGGCAACGAGCTTTGACAAATCAAAAGCTGCAGTATCACAACTCTGAGAAACATTACGTGAGCCAGATAAAGTCTTCGGATTGTATGCTGCACAGGCAGGTTGCCTTTAAACGACCGCCTGCAGTGCACCAGTGAATACAGTCAAGAAGGAAGTCTTTGTTAGCACACTGAATACAACTACCTCCCATATATAATCAGAAAGCAAGTGCGACACTACCTGAGTAGTTAAGAGAAAAAAAAGGCAACACCTACTCTTAAGGCAGCCATAACAGTTTCTGTATGGAATTTCCCATTGCGGTTACTGACTGCTAGTCGCCTGAAGTTATGTCAACAACGTAGGATGGAAAGCTTTTCTCTCTCTTGCTTTTTAATCCCGAAGTAGGTATAATAGTTTTCAGTTCCAGTCATTTCACAACCCTCATTGCTGTAAACCTTTCCGAAGTGCTTTAAATCCCTAAAGGATACCTCGACGCAAAGCTGGAAGTACCAATGCATAGTGAATGAGTACCAATGCAAACTGAATAAAGAGCCTGCTATTCAAAGTGTGAAGTGTGGCACAGATTTCTCACAACAGTTGCTAATGTGGATAACTACTGTCTCTGACAAATTTTCGGCGGTCTGCTGCGGAAATAAACTTTCCCAGTTGCAATCAGAATTGTTCTAGTGGATGCCCAAAACGTTGTGTCTGGGTGCTCACAGGAGGATTCTTATGTAAGCTGTCTCAAATACGCGAACTTTAGAACGTACATGCTGAAGAATAGCGCAAGAGAAATAATTGGGCTCGTTCAGCTTTAATAGTACGTCCATGGTGGGGTGGGGGTGAAGGGAGTTCTACTGCTCTCAGTAGGTGCCATCATTGATCTCGCCATAGACGTGAAGAGTACATTGCTAGTATCCCTTTGAACGATACGGTACATTTATCTCCTTCGTAAAAGCCTGACATTCTCCGCGTACAAAATACTGAATACTCAAGAGCGATACCTGACAGCTCTCTCTAATGGAAAATTCCCATAGTGCAGCAAAAGGCATTCTGACAGTCGGTATATTACAGAGAATAAGAAACAAAATATAAGGGATATGCTGAGCTACACTGTTATCAATGTACATGTATGTACCGCCTGCGCTATAATTTGGCGGCATTTTATACCATAAGAGGAGACCACGGTGGGTAGAGGGAATCTGACCCCGCCCCCCCGGACGTCTTTATAGGGGGCCAGAGCCCCCTCTGATGCCAGCCCGAAATAGTTTTCAAAAGCTGCACTGGCATCCCCGTCCACTGACAACGGTCTGTTGGCAATCCTGTCTGGCAGCCATTTCACAAGGGGCTGTTTATGCCCGCTTCTTTGCAGGACATTATAAAGTTTGGATCATGTGAGAAGTAAAACATTCAGAGCAATGCCACCCCCTCCCCCCCCTCTTTTGGCTACGGGCCTGGTTTTATACTTTGGGACACATGCCTCTAAGCTTCGTCCTGTTCGTGTGTGAGCTAGCCAAAGATAACGATCTCCGGACCTACATCTATATAGACAACCAGCCGTTGGCATACGACAACTGGGTGAAATTCGGTACGAGAAAGCTACCTCGCCGTGCCACAGCTGTCAACTGGCTTGCCGAGCGCGGCGAGGATACACACACACACCGCCTCGGACGGCGCATAAATGTTTGATCACGGGTAAACTTCCCTTTTGTAACATGCAGATGCGCCGCAAGCTGCTTGCAAACCGCTTGTGTGCCTTCGACTTCACCCAACGAGATAATAAACCGCCAATAATATGCGTAGGGTGCATACCTTGGTCGCAGTGGCAGCGAGTGTGGTTCATTTCGACACATATTTCTGAGTTTGCCTCGGAACCTGGGCGCTCAATCCAGGCTGCAGGTACTGCCGGTAACGTTTCGACGGCGTTTGCGACATCCTTGCAATCACCACTTCGCCACAAAACCGCTTGGCGCAGCCGGCATTGTCACTTTACAGTACGACTATAATACTGCAGTACGACTACAGTGTTCTAGAATAGTTCACTGTAGTACGACATTCCATTGACTCTATCAGACGGGAGAAAATAGAAATACGCACGTCCTCACTACTACATGTGGAGGGAAAACGGGAAAACAATACACGACTCTGGATGAATGGGCGCGAAGTGGGCTTAGTGGAATGGATGAATAAATGAGTTGGAATGTTGATTGGTTGGTCACAGCCTGGTGGCGTGCTGAAGTGTACAAAATTTGTTGAGTGCTTTCCCTTTCACTGTTTCATGATGTAGAACTTCTAAAGCGACACAGAGATCCTCTGCATGAGTGAATGCTGACAAAACGTGAAATTTGTTTAGGTTTTTGTGCAGTCTCAACAACGGCGAAAGACTCAACACCCTCTACACACGACTCTCTGTCATTTTTTTCGCCGTTTTGATGCGAAGAAACAAGCTCTTTATTTAGAGCGTCTTTCATGATAAATTAGGTTTTTGCCCATTTTCACATTGATACCCTTTATTTCATTCTGTGTTCATTGCATTTGGCGTGTCCCGTGTAATACAGAGACAGGAAAGATGCGTTAAAACGCTGTCACACAAATTGAGTTATTAAGCGGTAGTTCGATTTTGTTCGCCGCTGTTGTTGGTACACGAGCTTGCTTTCACACCTTGTGCATTGTTACGTTTGGCCTAAAAATTCATCGAGGCCGACGCCATTGAGCGTACAGCTGTCTACCGAAATGCTGTCTTCTCCCCCCGTATCGGCGCTTAGACGGAGGCAGGAATGCCGATTCTTCCAGGAGGAGCCTATGTCGAGCGAACGAGCAGGTCGCTGTCGACGGATTTCCCAGAAAAAGGACGTCGGAATTCGGAGACCCCTTTTTGGCTTGTTGTTCTCTGCGTGAGATAGCATCGCGGGAGAGTTTCTCACCTAGCCACACCTGCATTCTACCCTACCGCAGCAGGGAGAATTAACCTGTGCCAGAGGGAGCGGTCTGCGTGTCTTCCGAAATTCGACACAGCCGCTTTATCGTGCGTTTTCGTCAGCGTGGGACTGTGCCGTTGAAGACGCTCCCATCAACCCAGGTGGGGCCTTCACCCGAGGCAGCCTTCATTCATCGCTTCTTCCGAGTATTCCCGGCAGTGGAAGCGGAGGTCATCGGCCCTTTCCCCTTTGGACTGAAACTCCTCGCCGACCTTCTCACCTACGAGTCTTCGGGGCGTGGCGAGTGTATTGTGTGACTCTTTGCCTCCTTACGGGAGGCCGGACGCCAGGACGACAGGTCACCGGATTGGCGGGAGATGTTGACACCGGTTTGCCAGTGCTTATGCAGTGACAGTCTCGGGGCTATAAAAGCCGAAGACTTTTGCTGTTATTTCTCTTCACTTTTCACCTCCTGACTTCATCATGTAAATAAACACGTTCCTTCTTGAAAGAACGCGTCTCTTCCCTGGGAGCCAGCTACCGTAACGAGACCCGCCGAACCCCACTCCTTACAACTGGTTGGCAGCGGTGAGATGGACCTTGCGACATGGTGCTGCGTTGTGGTGAGTGCTTGGTCTTTGCTATGACTTTCCAGGCTTCATTTTGTGTGTACACTTAAGTAGTGTAGAAGCTAGATTGTTTTTGTGTGGGTTAGGTAGATCACCTCTTTATGAGTATTGAGTGAGTTATAGGGATCACCTAACTATTAGCGAGCAGGACCAAAGCAAAACAGCAGTCATGGAGTTAAAGACAATGCTAAAAGACGAACTTTTGTTTGTATGTGAGGATCTAAGCATTGAGGTTGAGGAAGGAATGGGCAGGTCTCAAATTGTGAAGCTGATTATGGAAAGTGCCAGTGAGGGGGAGATTGAAACCGCGTTAAACACTTTCAAAAGGTTTGAGGAGCAAGAAAGAAAAAGAGAGGAAAGAGAAAGAGAGAAACAAGAGAAGGAAAGAGAAAAAGAGGAAAGAGAGTTGCGGAGAATCGAACTTGAGAATGAAGGCAGACGTTTGGCTCAAACGAGTGGAGGGGCTCCTGAGAGAGTGAGCGAGATAGATTCATACCGCATGGACAAATATCTAAACCCTTTTCAAGTTGGGAAAGATATAGGAATATTCCTCGGGGGTTTTGAACGGACTTGCGAGAGGATGAACCTTGCTCCAAGTACATGGACGCAGCGGTTGCTTTCGCTGTTACCGTATGAAGCGGCTGAAGTAATTACCAGACTCAGCGCGCAAGAGGCAGATGATTACGCGAAGGTTAAGGCTGCCTTATTAAAGAAGTACCGCCTTTCAGCCGAGGCATTTCGTCAAAGGTTTCGAAACACAGAAAAGAAGGATAGTGAGGGATATCCGGACTTTGCCTACGGCATGAAGAGAAACCTAATCGAGTGGTTGAAAAGTGCGGAATCCTACGAGAGTAGAGACAGGGTCATCGAGACCATCTGTCTAGAGCAATTTTACAGGAGCATTCCACAGAACGTGAGGCTATGGGTGCAAGACAGAGATAACGTAAACACTGTGGAAAGGGCGGCCGAGTTAGCCGAAGATTACGCAATGCGTAGAAAACTGAGCATCGAGGGTGGAGGACCGGACGGGCGAAAGGGATCGCGGAAAGAGTTTTCGTTCAGAAAGGGCTCACAGGCGAAAAGCTAGACAATCCGAGGGGAGAAACAAGTACGCCAGAGAACAAGGGTGAAAGCGCGAGTGGTGGACATTCCCAAAGAAAAGAGTTCGAGGCTTTCAGACCCATTCGCTGTTATAACTGTCAGAAGACCGGACATATCGCGGCAAACTGCAGAAGTCCTAAGGTGGTTTTTTCCTACGCGGACGAAAGTGACGAGAACATAGAGCTGTTACGCCCGTATCTCCATGACCTGGAGGTTAACGGCAAACCTTGCAAAGTGCTCAGGGACAGCGGCGCCACGATGGACATTGTCCACCCATCGTACATTACTGTAGATGACTTTACGGGAGAAGTGGCGTGGATCAAACAGGTTGTAGAGGAAAACAGCGTCTGCCTTCCTATGGCTAAAGTAACGATCACTGGGCCGTTTGGAGAAATTGTGACTGAGGCAGCGGTCTCGACATCTCTGTCGTTGCAGTACCCGTATATATTTTCAAATCGGTCAGACAGGATACTGCGCGAGCGGGGTCAGAAACTTGGAGAAGGAACTGTTCAAGCGCTGGCTCGGTCCAAGGCGCGAGAGCTCGCCTCTGTGGCACCAGAAGAACCAATCGCAGCGTCAACAGAGACGGAGTTAGGTAACCCTGCAGGCGCGCAGATAGAGCCAACTGATCAGCAAAATGAGGCTTTATCAACGGAACTAGATCAGGGAGAACTAGCTGACACTCGCACAAGCAAAATGGGGTCAGTACTGTCGCCGGCCTCGAAAAACTTTGATCGGCTTGTACGAGTAAACAGAGAGTCGCTGGCAGCCCAGCAAGAGAACGATCCTAGCTTAACTAGATTACAGTTTAACGCTAAAGAAGGGATCGCTAGGGGCAACGTGACGTTGCATAAGAAAGGAGGTTTGTTGTATCGGCACTACAGGGATAAAAGAGGCCGGATTCTAGATCAATTGGTCGTTCCTAGAGAATACCGGGAGGATCTTTTGAACCTCTGCCATGGAAACGGGTGGTCCGGCCACCTAGGAATAAAGAAATCCCAAAGAGAGATTGCTAATGGAATACTATTGGCCTGGGTGCTTCAAAGATGTGGAGGAATTTGTAAGATCCTGTGACACGTGCCAACGCACGGGTAAGCCTGGGGAAAAAGTGGAAAGCTCCGCTAAAATTGGTACCTATAATATCAGAACCATTTCGACGTCTGGTGATAGACATAGTGGGTCCCCTACCAGCAACTAAGTCGGGTTATAGGTATTTGTTCACCATGCTGTGCCCAGCCACGAAGTTTCCAGAGGCCATCCCTCTGAAGGAGCCCACTTCGACAGAAATAGTAGACGCGCTTCTGTCAGTTTTCACACGCGTCGGCTTTCCGGCAGAAATACAGGCTGATCAAGGGTCGGTTTTCACGAGCTCGTTAACTACAACTTTTTTACAGAAGTTTGGGATAAGGTTGATACACAGTTCTGTCTACCATCCTCAATCAAACAGCGTCGAGAGATGGCATTCAGTCTTGAAGCGAGTGTTGCGCGCCTCTTTGTTATGAGCATAAGGAAGACGGGGAAAGCTGTCTTCCAGCTACTTTGTTCGCTTTGCGTACGTCCCACATGAGGCCACGGGGTTCTCACCGGCAGAGTTAGTGTATGGCAGAACGCTGCGTTCCCCACTTAGAATGTTGAGAGAAATGTGGGAAGAAAGAGGGGATAGTCAAACAGTGGTAGAATACGTGCTAAATCTGCTAGAACGACTAAGTACGACACAAGGGCTTGTCGAAAAGAACATGGACAAGGCTCAAAGGAATGCCAAGCTTTATTACGACAGGAATGCCAGACTTCGAACATTTAGCATTGGGGATCAAGTAATGATTCTCAGACCATCGCGAAAGAACAAACTAGAAGTACATTGGGACGGGCCAGTCGAAGTGTTTGCATAGGCTTTCTGACACTAACTACGCGTTGAAAGTGCCAGGTCGAAGGAAGGAAGTTAGAATCTACCACTGTAACCTGATGAAGCCTTACGTAGAACGACATGGGTTTGTGACTCTCACCCTAAAGGAGCCCGAAGAAATTCAATCCGAGTTCGACGGATTCACCAAACTTCCGACTCAGAAATTAGCCTTGAAGAGGTTGTAGCTTTCTCGGTAGGCGCGGAAGCGCTTAAGCCTGAACAGGTACAGGAACTAGAGGAGCTACTGAGGCAGTATCTCGATAGGTTCAGTCATCGGCCGGGTAGAACCGAACTGATAACCCACGAAATAGAACTCACATCAGCCGAACCGGTAAGGTCCAAACCTTACCGCGTGTCCCCACGACAGAAGGAGATTATGGAGGCCGAGATACGGCGCATGCTGGAGCTGGGGGTGATCGAGCCTGCTGAGAGTGACTACACGTCACCACTAATACTTGTGGAGGCCCCAAACAAGGACCCTCGTCCATGTGTAGACTACAGGAGGTTGGAATGCCATCACTAGGGATCAGTTGTACCCGATCCCAAATATTGAGGAGCGAATCGAAAGGGTCAGCGCTGCTAAATACATTTCAACGCTAGATCTCGTGAGAGGATACTGGCAGGGTTCCTCTTTCAGAAAGTGCCAGCCGCTATGCCGCAGTCATTTCACCTGTAGGGCACTTTTAGACCTTGGTTCTAAGCTTCGGGCTAAAGAATGCGCCTTTCAGTTTCTCCAAGTTGATGGACATCGTACTGAAAGACCTACAGGAGTTCGCACTCCCGTACCTTGACGATGTCGCGATATTTTCAGACAGCTGGGAAGATCACCTAAAGCATCTGAGGGAAGTATTTCGAGGTTTAGAGGGGCGGGTTTGACAATGAGAGCGGAAAAATGTAGTTTTGGCTGCTCTCAAGTGACCTACCTAGGCCATGTTGTTGGGCAGGGAACGAGACAGCCTGCCGAACTGAAAACAGCTGCGATTGCCGGTTTTTCACAACCACGCACAAAGACCGACATTCGGTCATTCTTGGGACTTGTCGGCTACTACCAGCGTTACATTCCCAATTTTTCGCAACTGGCAAGTCCGCTTACAGACGCACTGAGAAAAGGGGAGCCCACTAACTTGCATTGGGATGGGGGTAAAGAAGCCGCCTTTCAGGGTTTAAAAGCATTGTTAGTTTCACGACCTGTGCTACGCGCACCGGACTAGTAAAGAGTTTATAGTTCAGTGCGACGCAAGCGACAGAGGCATGGGCGTTGTGCTTACCCAAGTTGGTGATGAATCATGAGGAACATCCCCCATTCTCTATGCCAGCCGCAAATAACGGTCCGGGAGGAAGCCTTAGTGCTTCGAAAAGGAATGTGCCTGTTTGGTTTTGGGCAGCCCAAGAAGTTGTCATGTTATTTGTACCGGTAGCGAGGTTCATCTTTGAGACAGATCACTGTCCTCTGACCTGGCTCAATCAAATGTCACACAAAAATGGTCGCTTACTCCGATGGAGCCTCACCCTCCAGCAGTACAACTTCGAGGTTCGTTATAAAAAAGGGAAATTGCACGGCAATGCGGATGGTCTGAGCAGACGTAATCTGAAAAGTGTTGTGGATGAATCAAGGGCCACATTATATTGTATCTTTTGTATGTTATCTTATGTGAACCAAAACTGTTCTTTCTTTTTTTTTTTCTCTTTGGCATGCCTTCTTCCATGAATGCTGTAGCTTTGGCGGCACGAAATTCCGTCAATATTTTAGAGTAGCGGGGTTTTTCATTTATTTACTGTCTTGAGAAGCCTGGAGAGTTTTTTTAGCGAGTCTCAAGGCGCTTGATCACGGCATGGCATTGTGTGTTAGGTTCACTTTGCTGCTGTCGAATTCATTGTGAGATGGTTTGGGAGTTTGTTGCGAGTTCGCCAGTTGCGGTTCCAAGACAGGAGTCGGCCTCGTCACCAACCATTCTCTTCGTGCCCAGCGGTGTTTTGTGAGCGCTGCCAGCCGAGATTTTCCGGGCGCAGGAGGAGCTGTTACGTTTGGCCTAAAAATTCATCGAGCGCCGACGCCATTGAGCGTACAGACTGTCTACCGAAATGCTGTCTTCTCCCCCCGTATCGGCGCTTAGACGGAGGCAGGAATGCCGATTCTTCCAGGAGGAGCCTATTGTCGAGCGAACGAGCAGGTCGCTGGTCGACGGATTCCCAGAAAAGGACGTCGAATTCGGAGACCTTTTTGGCTTGTTGTTCTCTGCGTGAGATAGCATCGCGGGAGAGTTTCTCACCTAGCCACACTGCTTCTACTACCCAGCAGCAGGGAAATTAACCTGCGCCAGAGGGAGCGGTCTGCGTGTTTTCCGAATTCGACACACCGCTTTCGTGCGTTTTGGTCAGCGTGGGACTGCGCCGTTGAAGACGCTCCCATCAACCCAGGTGGGGCCTTCACCCGAGGCAGCCTCATTCAACGCTTCTTCCGAGTATTCCGGCAGTGGAAGCGGAGGTCATCGGCCCTTTCCCCTTTGGACTGAAACTCCTCGCCGACCTTCTCACCTACGAGTCTTCGGGGCGTGGCGAGTGTATTGTGTGACTCTTTGCCTCCTTACGGGAGGCCGGACGCCAGGACGACAGGTCACCGGATTGGCGGGAGATGTTGACACCGGTTTGCCAGTGCTTATGCAGTGACAGTCTCGGGGCTATAAAAGCCGAAGACTTTTGCTGTTATTTCTCTTCTTTTCACCTCCTGACTTCATCATGTAAATAAACACGTTCCTTCTTGAAAGAACGCGTCTCTTCCCTGGGAGCCAGCTACCGTAACGAGACCCGCCGAACCCCACTCCTTACAGCATGCATTCCCGTCTAAAAATGCGCATGAAGAGTGGGTACGTCGTACCCAGCCATTCAAATTGACATAATTCCACGAATGCATGTGTCGAAATGACACCAGACAGTACATTCACACTGATGTAGAAGGGCAGCGCCAAAAACTAATAATCGATGGACGCGGGTATGACTATAGAACATGCTCTATATCTAGCTGTCATCGTCTCCTCCTTTGTATTCGTTTCTGACGCGCTGCCTTTTTGCATCAGTATGAACCCAAACTACAGTGTTCTAGGCACTGTACCCAAACCAACTCGCCCACTCATCTGTCATATTGCATTACATTCACGTCGTGAACAACTGCAACAACTGCCGAACTTCAGTAGCACTGCAGAACTTAGTTCAGCTAGGTGCAAAAAGCAAAAAGAACGCACGTGTTGATGCTGTTTTTCTTTGCAGCTTTTTTTGCTATCGTCGTTGCATTAATGAACCACCTTCTGTGGATATCTTGAGGTCCAATTGCAGCGCGCGGAAGTTGTCTTGTAGTATTTCTCAACGAAAAAAGGAGAATTTCAAGGGCTCGCGGTTTTTCCCTAATTATTAGACACAAACTAATTAGAACTAACGGACCAGAAACACAAGGAAAGTATAGGGCATGTGACTTGTAGTTACTACATATAGCAAGGGGCGTAGCCAGGAATTTTTTTCGGGGGGAGGGTTCAACCATACTTTATGTATCTTCGTGCGTGCGTGCGTATGTGTGCGTGTAGATATGCGCAAGCAAAATTGAAAAAAAAAATTTTTTTTGGGGGGGAGGTTGAACCCCCTCCCCTGGCTACGCCCCTGATATATAGCGTAAGATCTGAAGAAAGTAAAGTCGACGAAAAGGTAGCTCGGTCCCTGCCAGCGGCAAGCTATCTTTTCGTCCACTTTACTTTCTTCAGATTTTACACACTACATACTACAAATTCCATCCCCTATACTTTCCTTGTTTTTCTGATCCGTGAATTAGTTCTCGATGTATTTTTATTGAAAACCAGCAGATAATGATACCACGGAAGGTATATACGGGTACGTTAATATGGCACTGTTTCAAGTGCATTAATGTATTGATTGTGAAAGATTTGTAAAAAGTAAACAGGATGAAAAAGCAACATGCAAGTTCGGTCGCCACCGGCGGCAAGTTCTCTTATCGTCCACTTTAATTTCTTCATTTACTTCTATGTCGTAATCACTACAATGCACTTTTTGAAGTGCATTGTAGTTTAGTTAACGTCCTTGGCTTTATCATCTGCTGGTTTTCCAAACAAAGAAACGAGCCCTCAACATTACCTTCATTAATGTATTGCTTATCGCAATCCTCTAAATTTTCCATGATAATGAAAGTGAACGACAGGCAGCTACGCAATCCATGAACGTGGCGAACGCCGTCAACTCCTTATGGATGCCATTTTCCTCCTCTGTATCTACACAGTGTCCATTCCTACCGTTCAGTGTCATTATATATGTTCTAGAGAAAAAATAAATCTCTTGTAGCGAGGCGAACGGATAGGAAGCAGGAAAGTGGCGAATGCCGCCAGGCCATCACACCCAGTGTGCACATGTAGGATCAGGTTTTCGGTTTCGTTTTTCACCCTAGCCATCAGCGACCACCACAAGTCGTATCCGTAATCGTATGCGCCTGTTGTCTTTCACGTTTTCCAGCCGTACTCCGACATTTTTTCGCACGCTTTCTGTGACAAAATGCTTGTGTTCGTCCAATACGAGGTTGACTCGGCCACAGAGGTAGTCGAACACGCTACTGTGGAAGGGTTTCAACGAAAAAAACGTTGCCTACTTCGATGCCAAGCATTCGTATGATGTATGGTGGAACGGCGATGCCACTGTTGACGGCGGCTACTACAAGGCCAAAGTGCTCCACATGACATGTCAGTGGTTCATAAATTCTTGTCAGGCACGTAGCCAGAAATTTTTTTCGACCCCCCTCCCCTCCTGGCTACGTGCCCAGTGATGGAATTGTTGCTCCAAACCGCTCCGAAAAAGAAATACTGCTCCAATGTGTAATATTTGCTAGTGATTGCTCCGAACCTGCTCTGAAATGGCATTCACAAACTGAAAACCATCAACCAAAAACAAGCTTTATATATTATTATCCAAGTATGCTAGTATGCAGCTTGCTTACTAGCTGCATACTAGAGTATGGACTGACACTATATATGTCTGATTAGTACTGACACTCTCAAGTACTGACACTATATTTGTCTGATTTAGCTGTATATTTGTACCTGACAATCAGGCTAGTTTGTTGAATTGTGTGTAAGGTTAGTGTGACATCATACTGATTGCTAACTTCTGTTGTGATGACCCTGATGATTACATTTATCACTTAATCAGCTTTGGCCTCATTTGTCATGCCATAAGAACTGGCATTTTAAGTGCCCATTTAGCTGCTTTTTTTGCTTGTTTATTTTTTTGAAATTTTCCTTGCTGACTATTTTGGTGAAGTATGAAAATGACATATTGCTATGATGTGGTACTGATCATAAACTGCTGCTTTGGCGATGGCTGCATGTTGTTGTGGCTACTTTTATAATCTGGTGTTACAAGTACAAGTACCTTACATATTTTTCGTTCAATTTACTAAGTGTTCGGTGACTATCCATCTGTTTTATTTGCTTCTTGTAATTTGCAGCAATTATTGCATGTGTAATACATTTAATATAAATATTAACATTTATGAGGTGCTTAATAATGCATTAACCATTTTGAAGGTCCGATCGTGCCCCGTTAGTGGTACCCATGCGTCGACGTGCAGAAGGTATTCAGGTCTTTACTCATCCAAGTCAGCATTTGGATCTCGAGCACAGCGCGAGCAGTGAGTTTTTCGAGAGTGTAGCAAGTGCGCGGACCTTCAAAATGGCGACCCCGTCGCTAACGCTCCTCGCGGATGACATCAAGTGCATACCCCCTTAGCTTGTCGTTTTGGAGAACTGTAAACACATCAAAATGTAACGGCATAGTTGAAAATAGTCCAGCAGTCAGTTCAATGTGGCAGACAGACGCAATCGTTATCGCACCTGTCATTTGTCTGCACGACGCCCGTTTTGCGCTTCCTCCCCCTTCATACCACGTAGGGCTGAGCAAGCATATATTGAATTTGTTTCGTGATACTATACAAGATACTCAGGCAAGAAGTATTGGGCGTACGGATACAAAATAATACCGCAACAATTTCTGATACAATACTTGCCAATTTATCTTGAGATTCTTCGATATATTCGCAAATTTGTTGTTATAGACCCCCATAATGTAGTAGTGAGAGCCGATGCACAAAGAGAGGCCAGTTGAAAATTTCTTAAATGTGACCAATTTCATTTCATTTTAATGAAATGTCTGTTAATATATCAAAAGTGTTGTCCTTCTTGCTCAAAGTACAATAATTTACTTCCTAAAAACTTGTTAGGGTTTATTTTAGCTGCTTAACAGGGCAGCTCTTTATACACTTCGCTAACAGTGCTCTTTGCTTGTCATTTTAAAGTGAAAGCTTTACTAGCGTAGTCGAGCAACTTCCACCATGTATCTCCACGTGGCCTTGAAGCAAAGAATGTGTACATCGTGACAAGCTGCACAAAATTTAGTTGTGGCGTTGAAGTTGTACACGAGCCTACAGTGAACACGTTCGTAGGCTCATCAGTATAGCTTTCTGAATACCCTTCCTCAGCGTCTGAGGTGAAAGTGCGAGGAGAGCACACAATCCGATACGATCTCAGCTTGCACTCAGCGGTGCTAACAGTTTTTTGTGATTTAAACCAAAATACACCAAAATAAGAAACACGAGCGCATGGCAGTACAGTTACACAAATCGTCGCAGGACACTGCCGCTATTCACGATATTGCCACTCATAGGACTCATTACCTGCCAATTAATAATAGTAGAAACAATAAAAATAGGGAGGCCTAGAAAAGAAAAGCAAATATAACTGAAATAGAAAATCTATTTCACATCAAACATTCATAGTGCTTAACTGTAGAAATATGATACAGGCAGCATCCCTAATATCACAACTAAGCATGAGGTATCGTCAACTTATACCTGTTAAGGTAAGACAGTAAAAAATTCAGTGCCTATGGAAGACTACCTGAAATTGTTCAGTGGGACGCTCATGAGAAAAGCGGATCATTTGGTGTAACTGTGCTTCTCATATCCCCCCCCCCCGTGGATCTCTAATACCTGTGCCACACAGGCAGGTTTGAAAGGACATTGAGGCAATGGCCATCGAAACGCTACAACTCTGTCGAACTCAATGGAGTTGGCGCGCTGCCACACGGCAGTTTTCAACGGCCGTTGAGTGATTCAGGTGTTTCTCACAAAAGTTGTGTGGCGCTGCAAATCTTTATTTTCGTTTTCATGGCATCGTAAGTAAAATAATATAAATCCACTTAAAAGCACACGTTTGTGTGTTGTTTCGTTTAAACATATCAATGAATTGTTTATACGTAGTGATAAATGCATGATTAGTTTTGAAGTTGTTGAGCAGCGAAACTGTGCCAACGTGAAAACTGCTTTATTTGGCTGCCATTTTGTGGTTGTGGCGGCTGTGTTTACACGTTTCGGAGTGTGCTGTGACTACATGCTTGTTCCGCCGTGATTAGTAACAACGAAACAGAATTTCACAATGAACAGCACAAAAACACTAGCTCGGCAAACCCCCCCATCCCTCGTCGTTCTACACACACACACACACACACACACACACACACACACACACACACACACACACACACACACACACACCACACACACACACACACACACACACACACACACACACACACACACACACACACACACACACACACACACACACACACACACACACACACACACACACACACACACACACACACACACACACACACACACACACACACACACACACACACACACACCACCACACACACACCACACACACACACACACACACACACACACACACACACACACCACACACACACACACACCACACACACACACACACACACACACACACACACACACACACACACACACACACACACACACACACACACAGAGAGAGAGAAGTGCTAGAGGACTTGTTATGGAATGATAAGTGAAAAACTGAAAACCAATATCACCACGAGGAAATGAAAAATAAAAAAAGCAGAACACACAAACGTACAGAGCAAAAAAAACAGCGACCAATATGGCGGTTGACACACACGCAATAACGAGCACGGCAAGCCAACACATCAGTGTTGCCGAGAGCATAAGCACTCCGAATGACACAAATACTATATTAAATAACTTATACACTCATATGGTTACTCATGCGCTTGACAATCCCACTCTTATGTCTGTGGATGAATATTGTTGCCTTCTTGTGCTTTCCGTGTCAAGTCTAATGGTCTGTGCAGAAACCCAAGAGGAAATGGACTTGTATCTTAGCAAGAGGCCTCGGAAAGCTGTGAACTTGTCCGAAGGAAAATGGAAAAAGAGGACGAAGTCAAAGGTATAGTTGCCAAACTCATTCTATTTTCATCATGGAAATCTAAGAGAACCACGGCTAGGGCTGGCCAGGAGGCACAGTGACAAATTGAGTATGCAGCTGAAACACGCCTTTGCTGTCGATTAAGGAAGCCACATGGAATTTTAAAATGATGACAGAAGCTTACCTGCTATTGGGAAGCATGTTTGAATCCAAAGGCTTGCCTTCTTAATGTGATATATTACTAAGATGCAGGGGCGTAGCCAGAAATTTTTTTCGGGGGGGGGGGGGGGGTCAACATTTTTTTCGGGGGGAGTTCAACCATACTTTATGTATGTTCGTGCGTGCGTGCGTTTGTATGTGCGCGTGTATATATACGCAAGGAAAACTGAAAATTTTCGGGGGGGTTTGAACCCCCCAACCCCCCCCTGGCTACGTCCCTGCTAAGATGTAACTTTTATGGTGTTTATGCACCACACCAGCAATAAGTGTTTTTTGTGTGTGTGTGATCACATCTGCAGGCCGCACCATCAACTAAAGTTCTGAGCCTGGAGGCGCAGAGTAAACGGGAACTGGAACTTGTGGGTGTTATTGAAGGAAGCAAGGATTCAGCGAGTTTTGTCGAGAGCTGCAATGACATGTCAACTGAAATTGAAACACTTCAGCTAGAGAATGAGAATTTAAAGGGGCAGTTGCAGCTGCAAGAGGCAAAGCTAAAAAAGGCTGAAGAAGATCTCCAACAAAGGAGTTGAGATCTGGCCCAGTTGGTTCATGATACTTGACGAAAGCCAGCAAAAGAACGGGACACGAGAGAAGGCATACACACACACACCGCTGGAACTAACAACTGTGATTTTATTGCAGAAAAACATTCAACCGAGAAACCTCACAACGCATGTGCAGTACGTCTGTATCACCTACAATGTCACCCGGTGAAAGATTACGCAATCATCTTTCTTGCCATCGTTGCAACACACTAAATTCCTTGTCAATGAGGCAAATTGACGGTGTGCTTATACATCTATCTCCGCTTTTCCTAATGTAGTATGCCTCCACAATTTTCCTTTCTTCTTTGCCCTGTGTATACCCCGTCCTGTGTATACCTGTGCGTTAGTTTCATGTGTTTTTGTTTATGTTTGAGGAGCACGCTTCAAGTGTCGAGCTGGGACGCTTGATAGCTCGCGCTCGTCCTGTGTGTGCTCTTTTCGTGCGTCCTTTGAGCTTGAGCGACGTGCTGGAAATTTCGAACTGCTTTCCATTCATCGTGTTACATTCCAATTTGTTGGTATCGCCTGCATTGCTTCGCCGTTGCGGCGAACCTGTGATTTTTTTACAATATATGTGCTTTGATGCAAGTGGTTGGACAATCGACAACAGTATTTCGTCGCTGAATGTTCCAACGAGGACGTTCGTATGACGGCGTACTTATATATATATATATATATATATATATATATATCTTTAACTTATCACATGTGAGATTCACTATCGTTCGTTGAGTTGAGGGAATTTCTGCAATGTGCTACAGGTGCGCGAATTTCTCTAGTTACAAAAGAAAATTCGTCATAAGTGAAATGTGGTCGGCCGTTAAGTCTGCATCATGGGGAGAAGACGTCGACTCATTTTCGAACATATCGAATCCGATTGCGATCGGACATTCCTAACTGACGATGTCCTGGGTCTCCGTGGTATAGTTAGCTAATTCAAGAGAAAGTTAATGCTTATTACTGACTTGCGCAGCGAAATGACCGGGAGTAGTGTAAGCTGCTAGTGAGTGTCACCAAGTACACCGCAGCGGCAAGCTCTTCGTGCCGTTCTTGATACAAGGCGAGTGCTCGCCTTAAATGACATACAAGCTCTGGTTATTACGTATGCTTGTAGAACTGTGTTTACAAAAGAATCTGTACATGGGCTCTAGTATCATGTACTCTAGCATCACAATGTACTTGAAACAAAAGGTAAAGCAAGTGGAGCATTACGAAGACGGTGTTATATTAAGAAGGGCAAGATGATCCTAGGAATTGAAATTATTGTCCCGCATGGTTCTCTTTGGATGGAAGTACTAACGCATTTTGCTATTTGAGAGAAATGGATATATAGATATATATATATATATATATATATATATATATATATATATATATATATATATTGTGAAGAAGAAACAGAGAAACAAGAGACAACGCCCGTTCGCTGGGCCGGCTGTTCTTATTCTCCTCCTCATCTTTTTCTACTTCGCCCTAGCTGCCCGCGCGCCAGACCCTCGGTGCCGCTCTTCGTCATCACACTCGGCCATGACTGCGACTCGCGGACCAGCCGACAATGTCTCCGGTGGGCGGTGTTGGCTACATCGCGGTGGTCTGGTTCGACCACGCCGCAACTTGTTTGGGAGACCTGCCCGAATAGCCTCTGGTGGTCGACACTGGTCGAATCGCTGTGGCCGGTCTCGACCACGCTGGGGCTTAGCCTGAAACTTTGCCGACGCTGTCTTTGAACGTTGGTCTCGGCCATACTGCGACATTGCACGGGAAGCTGGCTCGTTTGTCTTTGGTTGACGAAATGGGCTCTTTCGCTGTAGTCGACGTTGCCTGCCACGATGCGGCTTGGCTCGCCCGCCAGACCCACTTACGGCAGATCGACGAGCCAAGCCGTAAGTGGGTCTCGTGGGCGACCCTGGCAGTGATGCAGCGGTCGTCGCACGCCAAGCAGACAATCGTTGTGCCGCCTCAGCTTGACGCTCTGGTCTTTATCTGCGTTTGCGTGCAAAGCCGGCGAACACTTGCGCAACGCCGAACGCGTGCGAACTCGGACAGGCAGCGGGACGGGATCGTCGTTATTCGACAGAGCAGCCTCTCCCTCAATGTCACCGTACTTTTTTGCTCTGTGGTGACTGTCCGAACGACTTGCATTGGCTTCTGCAAGTGAAACGCTCGCACACCGCGGCGTGGCATCGATACGAAGGCGTGCAGCAGCAGTCCTGGGCGGAATGGAGCAACAAGCTCATAGCTGCTTTTGGACTCGGTGCTCGCATAGGAGTTATAAAGACTCCGTCCAAAAGCAGCTATGAGCTTGTTGCTCCATTCCGCCCAGGACTGCTGCTGCACGCCTTCGTATCGATGCCACGCCGCGGCACCATTCTGAAGGCGGTCAATTGCCACGCACCATTTCTGTTGGTCCGTCCACGCTTGGCGAGCTCCAAGAGCGTTGACGGTGGCCACCCAATGGTCGGCGTCGTCCTGGAAGCCGCGGAACTCCGGTAGTTCGCAGGCAGCCGGTGATGGTGATACGGCAGCCAAAACTCCGGAGCATGACGACGCCAAGCAGCCTAGTTGGTATGAAAGCTCCGTGAGGGCATTCAGGAGCTTTGTGCGGCTCTCGGGTGAGGTCTTTTCCTGGTCTTGTGAGGCAGCTTCAGCTAACAGGGCATCCATTGTGCACAATGAAGGTATAGCGGCCGGACACATCTCGGAGCACCGCGCTATCCAGCCGTTAATCTCGTCGCGGAGGTGTGCGATGGCACAGAACAGCTCCGCGGCGCTGTCGGATGAGGCGCAGAAAGCGCGAGGACTCACGTCCGCGGAGTATGCGGCGGTAGCAATACGCCCGACGGCAACATCCACTTCCAAAGAAGTCTGAACGGCGTCCCTTGGGTGCTCACGCGTTGGGACAGTCCTGGGCACGGAGCGCATGTCACGGGAAACGTATGCGACGTTCCCAGGCGACAGGAGCCCGTGGGATTCACAGGCGAAAGTGGTAGCAAGGTTCCTGGAAGGTCGTACGCTGGAACAACCGAAGAGGCATGGACGCCATCCGCGGATGATTCGATAAGTAGCGGCAGCAGCGGTCGAGTCGTGGAGTGCATGATAGAGGAAGCGTGGACGGCGTTCCTTAGATGGATAGACCCGCGCTGCCGATGACCCTCGAGGACACGTGGCTTCCGCTTCAAGGTTCGATTGACGTCGTAGGCTGCGCCATTGTGAAGAAGAAACAGAGAAACAAGAGACAACGCCCGTTCGCTGGGCCGGCTGTTCTTATTCTCCTCCTCATCTTTTTCTACTTCGCCCTAGCTGCCCGCGCGCCAGAGCCTCGGTGCCGCTCTTCGTCATCACAATATATATATATATATATATATATATATATATATATATATATATATATATATATATATATATATATATATATATATATACGAACCTGAGCGTGACGCGGCGTCCGTTCGTTGTATCCCGAAGTTCGTAATAAATGAAAAACCAGCTTTTAAAAGTTACAAGTGAAAACCCAAAATTTATTTTTCCGCCAAAAAGTCCGTGATGCACGTCTGCTTCGAGAGTGCCGATGCGATAAGGGTGGTCTCCAGTTTATTTAAAGCGTCAGCATGCTCCTCGCCGAGGCCCTTGGCATAGACAAGTTGCCTGAGGCTATCTATGTAGCCAATTGCTACAGGCACGCTTGTGGGCGCTGGCTCCAACGTTTCATCGTCGTCGTCATCTGATTCCTCCGAGTCGATCTTGCCGCGCACTTCATTGACAATGCCCTCATCCGTGCACGGTTCCGCGGTGTCGGCATCATCATCGGCCATAACGAAATCATCCCAGCAGATGTCCCACCCTCCCATGTCGGAGTCGACAACACGCTGCCACAAATCGCCGCCGGAGTGGTCGCCGCCGGCACCCCTTCGTCCCTCGTAGTCGTAGTCGTAGTAGTCGTAGTGCGTAACCAGTCTTACGCTTTGACCTCCAAGGTGGTGCCGGTGGGAGATTTTTCCTGTGCGTTGTTGAACAATAAAAAATTCGCAGCGTGCGCGTTAACTAAAAGCCGAATTCTTCTGTCTCTCATTCCCCATTAGCAGCCATTGGCATGTTCCAGTAGGAAACGTCAGTAGAAGTAGAAGTGTAAGTGTTAGCTAAAAGCCGACTTCTTCTGTCTCTCATTCCCATTAGCAGCCATTGTTTACCTCCGAGGTAGTGCCTGGTGAGATTTCTCCTGTGCGTGATTAAACAATAAAAATTTTGTTCAAAACGCCGTTGATTGATGAAATAAACCAACGAAAGACGCCAGATGTTTTGTAAAAGCGAAACGAAAGAACGCCAGATGTTTCTAAAGCAAAACGAAAAGACGCCAGCTGCTTAACGAAAGACGCCAGATGTTTTCTAAAGCAATGGTTTCTAAACAATGAAAATTCACAGCGTACATGTAAAATTAAAGTGAGCCGCAAGTCGTCATAACTCATCGAACCTATAGTATAAACGCGCCCGATCTCACGTCGGTGATGATGTACTGGGCAGAATTCACGGAAGATTCACGGTTTACCGATGAACCTCCGCAGCTTCGCCCACTCATCATCATTCACTCCGTGGATATGCTGTGATTGTTTAGGGGCGAAGCTCCTTAAGGCGGCACCCGTTCGTCCCTCGTAGTCGTAGTCGTAGTCGTAGTAGTCGTAGTGCGTAACCAGTCTTACGCTTCGACCTCCAAGGTGGTGCCGGTGGGAGATTTTTCCTGTGCGTTGTTCAACAAAAAAAAAAATTCGCAGCGTGCGCGTTAACTAAAAGCCGAATTCTTCTGTCTCTCCTTCCCCATTAGCAGCCATTGGCATGTTCCAGTAGGAAACGTTAGTAGAAGTAGAAGTGTAAGTGTTAGCTAAAAGCCGACTTTTTCTGTCTCTCATTCCCATTAGCAGCCATTGTTTACCTCCAAGGTAGTGCCTGGTGAGATTTCTCCTGTGCGTGATTAAACAATAAAAAATTTGTTCAAAACGCCGTTGATTGATGAAATGAACCAACGAAATACGCCAGATGTTTTGTAAAAGCAAAACGAAAGAACGCCAGATGTTTCTAAAGCAAAACGAAAAGACGCCAGCTGCTTAACGAAAGACGCCAGATGTTTTCTAAAGCAATGGTTTTCTAAACAATGAAAATTCACAGCGTACATGTAAAATTAAAGTGAGGTGCAAGTCGTCATAACTCATCGAACCTTTAGTATAAACGCACCCGATCTCACGTCGGTGATGAGGTACTGGGCAGAATTCACGGAAGATTCACGGTTTACCAATGAACCTCCGCAGCTTCGCCCACTCATCATCACTCACTCCGTGGATATGCTGTGATTTTTTTTCCACGGATGTCTGTTAAGCTACCGTCTACAAAAACAATGCATCTTAATATAAGTTATAAACTTTGTTTATGAAATCTCAATGCCAATCGGAATGAAAAGGCGCAAAAGAAAAGCTCGCAGGGTTCCTTAAAGGGCCACTCACCAGGTGACATAACGAATTTTAGTTAGACATCGGAAGTTTTTGCGAGCCCAATAAAGATCATTATGCCACAAGATTTTTTCTAATCGGTCGTTAGAAGCTGAGAAAAACAATAATTTGTAGCGGCGCGAAACCATGATGTGAGGAGGCGAGCTGCAAAGCCTTGCCGCTCGCCCCGTGTAGCGTTCGCAAGAAAAAAAAATCCACAGCATATCCAAGGGGTGAATGATAATGAGTGGGGCGAAGCTGCGGAGGGAATAATCGGTAAACCGTGAATACTCCGAGTAATTCGCCCAGTATATGATCAAGTGAACACGTGAGAAACACCGTGTACATAATAAACATCAAACTTTTATTGTACTGTTGGTTTACTTGGTCCCTTCATTAAAACGGTCCCCCTAGCGTACGTCACCGCACTGAATCGAACGATTGCCTTCCACCAATGACACGCGCCATATGTGAATATTCCGTGAATTCTACCAGTACATGATCAACGACGTGAGGTCGGGCGCGTTTATACTAAAGGTTCGGTGAGAGTCATGGCGACTTGCAGCTCAATTTAATTTTACATGTAAGCTGTGAATTTTTATTGTTTAATCATGTACAGGAGAAATCTCACACAGGCACTACCTTGGAGGTCAAATCCAGTGTCTATATATACGGGGTGGTCAGTGAACGGTTCTGCAGCGCGAGCAGTCGGTATTTTCACTCAAGAAACTCGCTAGCGGACGCTGCCTGCGTCGGTCTCGCGAGGCGAGAGAGGGGGGGGGGGCGACTAGAGCACACATCTACAACGCAGCGAGCGCCTGCGCGCCATCTAGGGATCTTTCTGAGAACTAGAGGTGGCTACGACAGCGCCATCTAGTGAACATTCCAAGAACTAGAGGTGGCTACCTACTACTATTACATACTACAGAGGAGGGACAGACCCACACCCTAAGGAGCTTCGCCCCTAAAATTCCTTCCCTGTTCTCTTCGGCACGCGAGCGGGAGGATCACATAACGCATACGAATGAACACGTACGAATGACGTGCCGGAACCAGCCCGAGCCCCCGAGACGCCAGCGGTGTTGTGGAGGCATTCTTTGCGCTTCATCTCTGCAAGTTAGGCCGAATGCGTAATGGCCGATCACTTGGCTTTCAACCTATTACTGAGACGAAAGCTGCGAGATTTGTACGGACGCGAGGCTAGCGGTGTGCCGCATGAACATCTAGTTAGACGTGGGAGGATAAATGAGCCTAATGAGCGCTGAAACGCTGTAGAAAATCAGTTTCGTTGCATAGGGTGGCGTCGGTACGATGCGGAAAGCGCGAGAACACGAACGCGTGCAAAACGGAGGTAGATTAGTCGCGAATCTCACTGCAATTCGCAGTAAAAATTAAAAAAAAACGCACACATTCCGTTTGTGTGTTTTATTATTGCTCTCAAGTTTTATTCATCCATTCAAGCAATAAATAACGCAAACTAGATGTCTTATCAAATAATGATCGCAGTGTCACGTGCTACTGTTGGCGACGTCAGAGCACAGTCGTCCACGTAGAGGGGCGACGTCACAACACTACCATCTACGTAGGGCTATTCCACCATGTACGTCATCCCCTCATCTGGGAGCGCGGCCGCGAGAAGAAAGGCAAGCAGCGTTCAGCTTGAAATTGGACCCATTTACGCGGCGCGTAGCGTTGCAAATTTTGGCAGACGTAATCGTGTACGCCCATCGCATGCATTGCGCTCGTTAGCTCAAAATTGTCAGACCTGGTGAGGGGCCCTTTAGGCGTTTGCCTGCGACGACTGTCGAATGTCGAATGTTTCATTCGATGTTATCCTAACAGTTGTTAAACACGTGTAACAATAACTAGCTTGACAAAAAAGAGGTTGAAATGTGCATTATTTTCCCTGACTTGTTGCGTTAATGGTTCGATTGCAGTCTTGAAAAGTCTGAAAGCGTCGGTGCGAATCGTTACATCGCCGAGCAGTTTTCGAGAAATGAATGAACTCCCGCTTCGCAACTTCTTCCAACGGTCACCAGAGAATTAGACGTCGCTCGATATCGCGACACGTGAAACGCATCTCTGGCCTATCTTGCCTATTAACCTACCTTACCTTCAATTTGGCTAAGAGTGAAAGAGGTCCCGAAGCTAAAATGCACAAGCTTCAATTTTCTCAACCCACCTGTTCTGAAATGGGTCAGTGTGACTCATTGCGTGGCAGGCCTCGCTGGCCGAGCCTGTTGGGACTCCGGGTCCTGCGGGTCTCATCATTGGTAGCTGGCCCCCGTCATCGGACCCTTCGTCCCGCCAAGTCCAAGAAAAGATGCGCTCGTACGAACGACAGAGATTTATTTACATGTTGAGAAGAAATGATCAAGTGATCAGAGACAAGTCACAAGTGACAAGCGACGAGTAACACGGGTAACAAGGTACACATACAGAACGTCTTCGGCCTTTTATAGCGCCGCGTTGCCAACCCTGGGCGCATTGTCCGCGTCTTCAGCCAATACGGTCGTCTCGGCGCCTTGCCCACGAGGGAGGGGAAAGACACCACACATGTAGAGGGCACAAACTAACACGATGCCCAAATATGGTCACAAAACCTCAAACGATGCCCAAATATGGTCACGAGCTCAGAACACCAAGACCTTGCACACGGCAGATTCCAGAATTCTCCCGGCGAGGGGCAAGAGCCTGAATGGGGAGATGGGGAGGGGTCGACGACTACTCGGTCCTCTGCGCGCAATAACGGTATGTTGACCTTTGTTCTCGCTTGCCTGCGAGGTCGTCTCAAGTGCATGCTGCCCCTGGAATGCGTCGACGATCTCCTTGACGGGTTTGCAAACGTTGAAAGAACCCCAATGCTGGGGACGGTCGTAACAAGCCCTAGATTACTCGCCGAATGCGTATATATATGCCCCCGGCGCTTCAGGGTTTATGCATGCAATATTCCCATGAGTAAGAACGACTGAAAAGTACAGCTTTAAGATTGGATATCCCAAATGAGACATGCTTTCTTCCGTGCCATGTGCGCACAAGCAGCGATAAACATCGCTGCGATGCGTTTTCAGCAAACGCACACAGGACACAAAAACCTGCCGGCCGCACTCGCCAGTGCTTCTCCGATTCATATGTGCGAACACACTAACTGTTGCGGTTTAACGTCGCAAAACCACGATATGATTATGGGGGACGCAGTAGTGGAGGACTCCGGAAATTTCGACCACCTGGTGTCGTTTAACGTGCGCCTAAATGTATGTACACGGGCCTCAAGCATTTTCGCCTCCTTCGAAAAATCGGCCGCCGCGGCCGGGATTCGATCTCGTGACCAGCGGGTCAGCAGTCGAGCGCCATAACCACTAGACGACCGTGGCGGGTATTGTGAGAATACATACATTTCAAGTTGTACGCCATGGTGAAGTAAGATGATGCCATATTTTTTCAGTGTCTTGAATGTGGGTTTTGCCAAGTGGTTTTGTAGTTGTAGCTATGGATAGAGCATGTTATGATCGGTTTCAAGGCTTGGTGCCGCTGGATCGTGGGAATGATTTGGCGGCTTCTGCCCTGCTTTCTCCATCGTCAACGGTCCCCGAAACGCACCTGATGCGGCTACAGCACGGCAGTCGTGTCCTGAACCTTCCAAGCAGTCAATTTTCCTCGTCAATCGCCTTGGACACACCCGGCCGAGTTTGACGGTTTTGTGGACTGGAAATGAACTATTTTCAGTCAACGCTGCTCGGAAGAGGCAGTTACTTGTGCGCTGCCTTGCTCAGCCTTCCGCGAGATGCACCGGACAATTAGCCCAGCTCCCGAGATTCCTCACCGGGAACATCTCCCACACTACGCGGTGCCTTTGTGGCTTTGTAATCCGACCGGGAATTGGCCGTCAGCTGCGCCGGCGGCGCTATCGAGGCAAGGAAAGACTGCGCCTGACGACACGGCCAGTTTTCAGAAATTTGCACCGCCGCGGATGCATTCACTGTGTGTATGGTGCCCTATTGTGTTTGAACGCGATAGCGTTAGAGAGCTTGTTTCGCAGAAATTCCGGCGTCGGCGTCGGTGACGGCGTTGCTTAGGAGCGAAAAATCGTCCGTGACCGAAAAATCGAGAAAGGTGCAAATAAAATAAACAATAAGAACATTGAGGATCGAACCCGGGCCGATTGCGTGGCAAGCAGGTGTCCTACCACAAAGCCACGATGTTACTAGCACCATCGGAAAAAAAACACTACATAAATGCCATGTAGTGGAAGGAGTCTCCTTAACGCATTTTCTTCGGCAGGTGTCACGACGAAAATGAGCCCATTCGGCTATTTTTAGGCGCATTGCCGAGGCCATCAAACTACGTTTTTTAGCGCGACGCCATGCTTCGAAAAAAGCTGGCATAGTGCACCCATCACCGCTAAAAACACACACAAACTTGCAAACAGCTCCAAAATTGAAAACTATGTCCATCCAGCGGAAAGCATATCAAGCAAACAGCAAACATTAGTTAATTGTGAGAAACATGTCTCGATTACAGCAGAGCCTATATGGTTGCGCCGTTCTTTTCTTTTATTTTTTATTATTTAGAAATACTGCCAATCTCATATGAGACCAAGGAAGGGAAAGGGGGGTTACCACTACAGGAACAATAGGAAAATGAAATCAATAACAATCGTTCACAAAGTAACATAATGTGATAACTTTATGCTCCGCCGTTCTAGCACAGAAAAATGCTTTAGATCGAAAACCTGTACAATTACTATAGATACACCGCGCGCGCGCGCGTGTGTGTGTGTGTGCGTGTGTGCGTGTGTGTGTGTGTGTGTGTGTGTGTGTTTGTGTTTGTGTGTAACAACACAAGTCAATAAGTATGCACTTTGTAGTTGAAGTGCGCACTAGAGGCCGGATTTTGCTATCGCGTTCAACTCTTAAGCGCGAAGCTTAAGGGTCCCCCAGTTTTTCTATTCACCTCCCGGGCGACGTTCGTCGAGCCGGGCGCGCCGCTTCTCTCTTTCCTGGGGTAGAAAGAAGGCGGTGCTTGACCTTTTCCCTTTGAGGGTGGAGATGAAGAGAACTTGTTGATTGGACTGTCCTAGACTCAGTGGTTTTCCCCAACAGGAAATCTGGGGAAGACCAAGGCTTTATAACGCGAGCGTCGAGACGCTCTAGAGCACGCTACCACACGCTTCCAAATCGTCATGTATATAAACGTTCTTGTTATCAGCTCCAGCTCCTGATCTCGACTTCTCCCTGAGGCTTGGCTGGTCCCGGTCCTATGGGCAACCCCAGACCACATCAAGCTGCAATTGAGTACTCTGACATGGCTGCTGTATTGGCATATCTTCTCTCGGACGAGAAAAGTACACGATATTCAATAATGTACACGCGAATAAAACTACTGCACATGTCGACCACTAGAAATAGCGGGAAACAGCTAGAAACATCGTGTCCAAGGACCGAATTCTTTCAGATCCAGCCAAGCTTCCTGCCATAGCCGCGTTCCCCAGACCTACGTCCATCAGAGAACTGCGCAGTTTCGTAGAACTATGTGCGTAATTTCGACGCTTCATTCGAAACTTCGCCGCTATCATATCGCCGCTGACGAAGGTCCTTGGCAGTAACGGGCCCCTAGATCCGCGGTCGTCAGAGTGCGAAGATGAGTTCGCAAAGCACCGTCATTTGTTGATGTCTGCTCCCATACTACGCCACTACGATGGTACGGCCCCTACAGAGGTAAACAAGGACGTCAGTGGTGTTGGCCTCCGCACCAGTGTTGCCGTTGGGTGGACTTGAAAAGCAGCCAGAATTCAAGCAAAAAGTAGGCAAAGTAGCCACGCCATTGAACTTTTTCGCCAAATTTGTAGGCACATAAAAAAGAAATGTTATTATGAGCAGCGATATTATTATTGATCAGTTAGTAATTTATAACATTTTTAATAAGCAAGACGGCCGTAGTGGTCGACAGCCAGGGCGAGGTACGGGACGCCGTCATCCTGTTCACTAGGGAATCAACGGGGGTGGAGCAAGCCGCGATTTCTTTAGCTATCAGGAACCAAAAATAGTCTTACATTTATAGCGATTCCAAAACAGCAATTAAGAGCTTTGTCAAGGGCTATGACGCTGGGACTGCGGTTAAACTTATCAGCAATGTAGAAACTATGGAAACTGAAATCCGATGGTTTCCTGCACATATGGGACAAGTGGACGAGGCTCGGGTCAAGCTCAACGAGGTGACGAATGACCTGGCACGAGGACTCGCTTGCCGTGCCGGTCAGAACCGAACCGACGCCCACTACCATTCCGGGGATTATAAAGATAACTTACTAACTTACAACGAGATCACTAAATACTACTACTTGGGGCGTAGGCAGTTCCAACTGCCACACGTAAAGGTTAACAGGGCTCAGGCAGCCACGTTACGTTTACTGCAAACTGGGACGTACCCCACTCCGTATTTTGTAAAAAAAAAATTCACCCCAAAAGTGAAATTACAAACGAATGGGACGCATGCGATGGCATCATTGAAATCAGACACATGCTGGCGGGCTGTCCCGCGACTCTCGCCAACCCCGAAGAAAAATTGCTTCACTGGAGATGGTCTCCAGCTGTTCGTATCAAGATCAACTACGGGCTGTCCAGAAGGTTCACGATGGCGCCGTAAGGCTCGGCCTAACGGTGCCGACGTGGACGCGGCCCGCCTCGGTCTGAAAAGACCGGGCTTCAGGACTCCTAATAAAGTTTTGTGAATGAATGAATAGAAATAAGAGCACATTTTCCCCCTTTTGCTTGGCGTTCAAGCTAGAGGTAAGCTGCAAATAACTGAATAAATTAAAATAAATTCAGTGTGCCTGCCTATAGTTTATATAGAATAGAGCTCTTGCCAGATATATCTGGCACTCTTGGCCATAAGTGGCCCTTGTGGCAAAAAAGATAACCTAATAATCATTATTAATCTTGCCAAATATACAGTAATCTAGAAGAACTTGCTGGTGGGCAAGTTGGTGCATCTTAACACAAAAGCGATAACTGCGCTACCTGACACACACGTACAAACCGGCCATACACACGGCGCCTGTGTGTGTGTCTGGTTTGTACGTGTGTGTCAGGTAGCGCAGTTATCCCTTTCGTGTATAGAGTAATCTTGGTACATTCCAGCGAAGAAATCTGCAGTGCATTAAGAGTCCAAGCAGTTTTTCCTCAAAGCCGCAGATCAAACTTCAGTAGCACAAGTTAGGAAAAATTATTCCAAAAGCACGAAGAGATAACTCCAAGCTATTAAGTTACGAAGTGGTACTGACAACTGTTAATTCTATGAGACAATGCCTATCTTATATATATATATATATATATATATATATATATATATATATATATATATATGATGCGTATACGTGTGCACCGGAAAACAACAACCACAAGAAGCGTGCGAAAATTATAGACGAAGACAACAGAGGCGGAGAGTATGTAAGCATCGCCCGGCAAGAAAAAGAAGTTAATTCTGAGTAACAGAGGCTGAGGGCGAACTAACGCAGTTCTTGAAGCGTCGCATATATAGCCACTGCCTCTACGATCTCTCTTTCCAATTGACCACTTTTTCTGCCGATAATTTCAGCTCAGATAACCTAGTAGAGCAGCGCCGGTTGGTAAGGCGCTGAATTGCTAGGTATTATTTAAATACCAGTCCAACTAAAGGTAGTGGAATCTGGTAGAAGATGAACAGCCTAACTTCATTATCTTGCAGACGTCTGTTTTGTCAAGTTCATACAAGAACACGCGCTGCGTATCGCAATTGTAAATTTGCGCGTAGTATCAGCATAGACCGCAGACAGCGTGACCAGCGTGTTAGCCACACGTTTGCCGACATGCATGCAACAGTCACTCGGTATTTGCAGGCGCGCCGCGCGTTCCTTTCGTGACTATCGATGCGCCAGCCTGCTGTTGGGGGGACGACGCGCGGCTGCATTGGCTGACGCAACAGAAAAGCTTAGAAACGACGTATTTAGTGTGTAAATAATGAGAAAAATGGCTACTTCATGTGCCAGAACAAAGGTTAAAAACTAGCCAGGAAGTAGCCATGGAGCCAACCTGAAATGTTTGTCGCCAGAGTGGGTCGAAAAGTAGCCATTTTGACGCAAAGTAGCCACCAACGGCAACCCTGCTGGGTCCTGTCCTTCCGCAGCGCAAACCAGGGTTCTCTGAATATGTCCTATCATATGCAAGTCGTACGCTTACTAAAGCGCAGACCAACTACACCGTCACGAAGAAACAATGCCTGACGATCATCTGGGCTGTGACGAAGTTCCCACTTTATTCGTATGGTCGCCCATTTGATGTCGTTAATGACTATCACTACTGACCAAACGCCGCTCGTGCTGGGAGTCCGGGCTCCGCTTCGACTGTCGCGATTGCGCTGCTGCGAGTACCGTCCGCTAAGAACCTTCATAAAACCAGATTATGCGTTGTTATTTATTTATGTTTTGTTGGATCGTTAAATATCATACAAAAATACAAAAGCAAAACGCTATAAACAAGAGGGAAGACGCCATGGCGATACCACTCAAAAATATATTTTTCGGGACGCCGCGACTGTACGTTTTCGTATGTTAGAATTCTACGCTTATGGATAACTAGAAAAATTCCCAATGGAAATCTTGCGTCGATTTTTCTCCTTATTTGCCAGGAAAATTTATGATTAGAATGCCAACATAAAATGTCTCTCTTGTGAACCACAAAAAAACGCCAGGCCTGCGCTGAAACCGCAGCACAGTCACAGCGAAAGCTGCAAGAGCGGCGTTTCTAGAGCCCGTTAAGCTCTCCTGGGGCTACAATACAAGTACATTAGAAAGGTACCCACTACGCCGTTAATCACAATTTTTGTGAAGTTGGGAAGCACCTACTGAGCCATTATTTGTCATTCTGCGGAGAAGCGAGGCACCAGCTACACGTCTCTAAGGCATTAATGTGCACTTCGTTGACGCGACGACTGATGACGATGAAGAATTATGGCTCAGCCCTATGTAATGGGTTGGAAGCTCTAAACGGCCCACCAGTTATGTAATTTGCATTGGGTGACGCCCGGTTGCTATTTCCCTCTCCCGTCATGCTGTATAACATACGTTGATGTGGGAGAGAGGCGGGGGGGTGGGTGGCGAAGCACTTTGCTGAGACCCCGAGGAAATGGATCATGCGCTTATGGGCTTCCTTGGCAACCAATACAAGTGCACTTGCGAGGAACCCACTACGCTATAAATCATTGTAATATTACTGAGACCCCCAGGAAGTAGATCATGCGCTTATGGGCTTCCCTGGCAACCAATACAAGTGCACTTGCGGGGAACCCACTACGCTGTAAATCATTGTAATATTAGTGAGACCCCGAGGAAGTGGATCATGCGCTTACGGGCTTCCTTGGCGACCAATACAAGTGCACTTGCGAGGAACCCACTACGCTATAAACTACGCTACGCTATCTCCTATCTACCACGCTATCATTGTAGTTTTTGAGAAGTAGGGCAGCAGGCACTGTGCCATTTTTCGTCATTCTACGGAGAGCATTGGTACCTGCTAAACGCATGTAAGGCATTATGCGCACTTTGTTGATGCTGTGCCTGATGACGATGAAGAATTATGGCAGAGCCCTTTGTAATGGGTTGGAAGCATTCAACAACCTACTCGTTGCGCAATTCGCATTGTGTGACGCCTGGTTACAGAATTCGCGTTGTGCGACGCTTGGTGCTTATTTTACTCTTCTACCACGCTATATTGCATATGCTAATGTGGTTCCTTCCCGACATGAAGCCTGTATAGGACCTTTTTGCAAAGCAGTTTCAAGCACCGGCATGGCTCAGAGGTTGAATACTGGGCTCCCACGCAGATGGCCAAGGTTCGAACCTCGTTCCATCCTGGAATTTTTTTCTTATTTCGTTTTTTCTTTCTTATTTCGAGCGATACTGGTTACGGACACCGGCGGTGGCGGCGGCGGCGGACAACTACGTCGCCAAAAACGGCCGGTGATATGATCTCATAACAGCTTTCTCTGTAAAAGTCATTCGGTCCACCTTGTGACAGAGGCTTCTGTTGTGCTGAGAGGAAAAAATGCTAATGATTGGCAAACGTTCACTGCGTCGCGGAGACGTGTGGACAGGAGACGTAAATTCCAGGTACATTCCTACCTGGTAGGTCTTTCTTATAAACCACTTTTGGAGACTCCTGCGACAAATACATTATTTCTTGCGTACTTGGAACGCCACTGGCGTAAGCAGAGCACAACTGTTTCACTACATGCTGGTGTGTAAGCAGTTGAGTATAGCAATGTGGTTGGAAAGGGCAGTGAAGGTGAGGAGGAGGGAAACGAGGAGCGCCGAGAATAAAGCATAGTCTATAGAGGAAGTGGGAAATAAAGAGAGAGATAGAGATAATCAAGGAAATAGAAATATATAGAGGGAGAGGTAGAAAGAGATTGAGAGAGAGGGGAAGTGAGAAATAGAGAAAGAAAAGCGAGGAAGAGAAATAAAGATAAAAGGAGCGAGAAAAAATAGATACAGAGACAACGAAAGAAACAGGAATAAACAGATGCAAGAAAGACATAGAAAAACAGATATGAGATCAAAAGAAAGAAAAAGAGGGAGAAAGAAGGAAAGAAATAAAGAGAAACAAATAAGGCTGCCCAGCTTCGCACTTCAGGCTCAGCACCACTAGTGCGAGGCTGCCGTATTTTTTTCGGAGACGTAGATGAAAAAAAAATGATTCAGAAATTTAAAACTTTTGCGTAGAATTACAGAAAAAAACAAGGTTGAAATATTTGTTTTTTCTTCCCGAAAAGAGCAGCTTTCCTTTATACAAGAGTTGCAAGTCAATACCTGCCGAGACGCAGCACCATGCATTCACGGAACGCACTTCGGCAGGTGTATACTCTTCTGCATGTGACACTCCGCTTGCGTGGTATAGATTTGGGAAAGCGCACTTTAGCGAGAGTGTACAACTACCCGTGAGTATACTTTACTTGCGCGCTTGACACGCGTGTACAGGTCCCTTATGCACTCGACTAAGGGGACTCAATGCGAAAGCCATCTGCTTAGTGATTCCACGAGTCGATGAACGTCACTATGACGTCATGATGACCATCTGTGACCATTTTTGACCTCACGACTGCGTCACATGGTGACGTCATTGAGGCGTTAAAGGGGTACTGACACAAAATTTCGCGGCCGAGATAGCCTATTGGATCGATTCCCGTGTACGTGCGTGTACCATTCGCAAAATATCGACAGCGAATAAAGCTTGAAAGGTATTTTATATGAATTTTGAAGTTCGCGAGCGCGATCCAGCATTATAGGCCGCACCCGGTGCATTGACACCCTCGGAGGTGACCCGAGGTGACCCCCTACTTCCCCTACGTATTCGTTGCAGGCGATACAAGTTATGATGACGTCGTAGCCGCAATTGCTGTTTTGACGCGCTTCCAGACGAATCGCTCCTCGACAGCGGGTGAAACCTGAAGTGATTCGCCACGTCGAAAATTTCTTCCATCCCCGCCGCAAGAAAATCGTCGCCATCAGACGACGATGAGCCCGACGACGACAGACCACGCGGAAATGCGTCACTGTTCTGTGTGCTCACGTGACCGAGCGTTTCACTCGCTAGGTGGTGATAGTTCCACCCGGCGGCTTGTCGTTTTACAGCGAAAGCTGTTATGAGATCTTTTCACCGGCCGTTTTTGGTGCCGTAGTTGTCCGCCGCCGCCGCCGCCGGTGTCCGTAACCAGTATCGCTCGAAATAAGAAAAAAAATCGAAATAAAGAAATTCCAGGATGGAACGAGGTTCGAACCTGGGCCCTCTGCGTGGGAGCCCAGTATTCAACCTCTGGGCCATGCCGGTGCTTGAAGCTGCTTTGCAAAAAGGTCCTATGCACGCTTCATGTCGAGAAGGAACCACATTAGCATATGCAATATAGCGTGGTAGAAGACTAAAATAACGAAAAAAATAGAAGACTAAAAGAACGCGAATTCTGTAACCAGGCGTCACACAATGCGAATTGCGCAACGAGTAGGTTGTTGAATGCTTCCAACCCATTACAAAGGACTCTGCCATAATTCTTCATCGTCATCAGGCACAGCATCAACAAAGTGCGCGTAACACCTTACATGGGTTTAGCAGGAACCAACGCTCTCCGTAGAATGACGAAAAGTGGCGCAGTGCCTGCTGCCCTACTTCTCAAAAATTACAATGATTTATAGCGTAGTGGGTTCCTCGCAAGTGCGCTTGTATTGGTTGCCAAGGAAGCCCATAAGCGCATGATCCACTTCCTCGTGGTCTCAGTAAAATTAGAATAATTTATAGCGTAGTGGGTTCCGCGCAAGCGCACTTGTATTGGTTGCCAAGGAAGCCCATAAGCACATGATCCATTTCCTCGAGGTCTCAGTAAAGTTCTTCGCCCCCCCCCTCCCCCGTCTCTCTCCCACGTCAACGTATGTTATACAGCATGACGGGAGAGGGAAATAGCGATCGGGCGTCACCCAATGCAAATTACATAACTGGTGGGCCGTTTAAAGATTCCAACCCATTGCAAAGGGCTGAGCCGTAATTCTTCATCGTCATTAGTCGTCGCGTCAACAAAGTGCGCATAATGCCTTACAGACGTGCAGCTGGTGCCTCGCTTCTCCGCAGAATGACGAATAATGGCTAAGTAGGTGCTTCCCGACTTCACAAAAATTGTGATTTTTGGCGTAGTGGGTACCTTTCTAGTGCACTTGTACTGTAGCCCCAAGAGAGCTTAACGGGCTCTAGAAGCGCCGCTCTTCCAGCTTTCGCTGTGACTGTGCTGCGGTTTCAGCGCAGGCCTGGCGTTTTTTTGGAGCTCTGTCAAACCGAAACTGAGGCTGTGTCGGTAATAAGGAGCTTGTAATTAATTATCTGTCGCACCCTGCAGCAAACGATGTGCCGTGTTATAACTAACAGGCCCCAAGCCACACATTGCAGCAAAAAAAACGCAGGGCGAAAATTTTTGTGTCAGGACTCCTTTAAGTTACATTGAGGTGATATAACGTTTCATGCGCCGACTGCACAGACACATTCACTTGACTATCCCGCGATTTTTGAATGGCTTTTATTACTTCATTCTTTTTTGTATGATTCATGTTCGCGCCGACGCCGGTTTCGCGAAGTGTCGTCAGGTCTTGCCAAATCTCGAAGTCGCTGATGGTCAATTTTAGTGTTTGATGAGGCATCTAAGGCTTTCACCTTACACTCTTAAAAAAAGAGAGTCAAAAGGGAGTCACGTCTGCTTGACTCTCTTTGTGGCAGCCGATGACCACCTTTTTTCTAAGGGGAGTCACAATACTCTGGTCGACGCTCCTGAATGAAATAGATGACTCCCTTGCTCCAAGGGAGTCAGTGATGGTTCTGCATATACAGGGTGGGTTTTTTTTAAAAAGAAAGCTTCACTGGCTGCGTCCAAGATACAGTTCGCTGCTTTGGCTTGCGGTATACCGAAAAATTTTGGTTGAGAATATATAACATGGATTCGTAAAATGTGGAATTACGCACGTATTGTGTTATGGCTTCAGTTACGATATTGCTGAAACGGCGCTTCGAAAACGTCTACAAGTAAACAGGGTTCTTAACAAATCTTGCCCCCAAGCGAAACATTCAGTTATGACAACGTTTAACAATGGCAGCGCTGACAAATTTGCGAATCTCCGCACGTTTGCAAGCGAGGTTTGTAGATTCCTACGACAGCATGTATGGCAGAAAACATACATTTATTAGTGAAATGGACGCGCATGGTGTTGAACGCACTGGCGATCGGGAACACATCTAACTCGACGGCCGTAAAAACATGTGCCGCAAAGCTGGCATGATAACAGCGCAGACCGGTTATCAAGGCGACGCTTTACCGCGTCTCCTAAAGAGCGACAATACTACCAGAATTATAGCTCGCGTGGTCATCATTTCTGCCCGCCACAGCTAAACTATATCTTCACGATAATCCGCGCGGGCCACCAAATCGCTCAGCAAACGTTGAGCACAGCTAGGCACGCACACACGGCCTCACCGCACTCTCCCTAGCCCCTAGAGCAGGGGATGCACGTTCACCTGCGCCCCCTCCCACCGTACAGCCCTTACAGACACACACAGGGCACGCTTCGCCTCCTCCACCCTGATATTATTCAAAAGAGCTTTAACTATGCATGGATGTGTGTTCTATAGCACTAAAACAAAACCGAAACCATTTAGGCGTTCGTGGAGGCTACTTTAATCCAAAGCCGAAGCCATCAATACGAGACAGCCATTTTGGCCTGGCGTCGTTAGTGTCGTTAGACCACTGATCTCCACTAGGAGGAGGTCAGTGCGTTAGACGGCATTGTTCGTGATCCGTCTCGTTGTGGTCGTTCTTTAGTCCGCCAGAATAATCTGTGTCGTCAGGCGTGATTGCAAGTGATTGTTTTGCGTGACTTTCTTCGTGCTATGCATTCGTGGCGTAGTATCGTATCGTCGGCTCGCTCTTGCCGTGTCTGGCTGATCGTTTTGCGTGACTTTCCTTCCGTGCTATGCATTCGTGGCGTAGTATCGTGTCGTCGGCTCACTGTTGCCGTGACTGGCTGAAGCAGTGTCACTCAGTGTTTGGGAAAAGCAGCCTCCGGACGGAGAAGTCCCTGCAGTAAGCTTCGTTTCGTCGTGAACTTGCCTGAGCAAGATGGCAGCGCATGACGGATCCCAGTGGCACCGACAGACGAAGCCTGTGGACGACGCTCCTACGGTCGTTATAGATTTCAGGTGAGTTCTGCCGGCTTCTGCCTACAACTCTTTTATTCGCTTCACACGTAGCTTTGCCACTTGTCTTTCTGATGTTCCAGTTGCACGGATTTTGCTATCGTGTTTCAATGGCTTGGCAACGACGAAAACCGCACTGGACTATCCAGTAGCGGGTAAAACGGAGTGGTGCGCGCCAATATCGTGTTTCCTTATTCCATACATGCCAGAAAAACATGAAATTGCGAGTTGAAATCTCGGTTGCAAGTCGAGTGTGGTGACACGTAGAGCAACGTTGCACAGATATATATTTGAGGGGTAAGTAAGATCAGCTGATCAAAATCAATCTAATGCACCCGGCCCGAACATGCCTGATATCCAGATCATGATTTTGGCTCGTGAAACTCTAGAATTTAGTGTTTCTTTCCTTTGCTACCCAGACGTTGAAACACGTTTAATACGTATTTATTCGCTGCATATTCGAACTTCTCGCCGTGTTTGCTTGTTTGTTTGTGTGTGTGTGTGTGTGTGTGTGTGCGCGCGTGCGTGCGTGCGTGCGTAACTGCTATAAAACTTTGATGCAATAGCTTTTGTAGCACGGTTTCATTTAATTGAAACAGTGGTGACTTGATCTTATGATGCTAAAAATTATCATGCAACAAAGGTAAATGTGAGTTCACTTCAAAGTTGTAGTTTTTTTTTTTTTTTGTCCACAAACTGCATACGAGCATAACCTCATCCTCCTGTGATACTTGCTTTGTCTAATGTGGTGTGGTGCTAGTACCTAATAGTAAACACACACCGGCTAGTAATAATGGCAGTAAACATACTGCTCAAAACGCTGTGTTTCGTGGATATTGGATGCCTTTGTTATACCAGCCGTGGTTCAGTTCGTTATTATTTTCAACGCAAAGATACAGTCTACAGTGATGTTGTGGGCAGTGGACAAAAATCCTTTAAAATGGACTTGGAAGCGTTACGCTGCGAAGCCCAAGGACGCGGGTTCTATTCCTGACCCCGGCAGCTGCATTTAGAAGGGGGCGAGATACAGAAACTCCCATGCCCTCTGATTTGTGCACGTTGAAGAACTCCAGGTAGTGAAATTAATCCGTGATCTCCCACTATGTAGCACCGCTTAATCGCATTGTGCTTTTCGCTCATAAATCTCTAGCAATTATTGCTTCGTCATTATACCTCGAAACACTCGCTGTATCCTATTTGAATTCTATTCGCCATAGTCTGCAATGAATATTTAGCACTTTTTACAGCAGGGTACCTCATTTGACATTCTTTTACAATGCACCTTAATTGTCCCAATTTCGTGCCATAATCAGCTGTTGTTTTTAAATTGTATATAAGTCACTTCAGCACTGTTCCTTTTTGTTTGACCGCTTCTCATCACCTCGATTGTTTGAGGTTTGAGGTGATGTTTGTGCTGCACAGTTTGCCCGAGTTTGCTCCCAACCCTCTATACTGGTCAACGCTGGCTGGTGGGTTGTCCTTCCAGACAAACGGAAAAACGAGACCTTTGCCTGTTGATATAGATCTGAAGAAAAAATGGCACATTAGGCCGTTAGAATAGCTGCACCTTCGTGCAGCTCTTTTGAAGCCAGGCACTAGAAGGGCACGCTCACAATGATGCGACAGAAAGAAGGCAGTGAAGGCAAGCCTAGTCTTGTCGTACATTCGCCATATTTCGTGTAGCTGTATACACATTTTGCCGTTTTCTTCGTTAAACTAATAATAACATTTGGCGTTTAACATCCCAAAACCACGATATGATTGAGAGACGCCGTAGTAGAGGGCTCTGGAAATTTCGAATACCTGGGGTTCTTTAACGTGCAGCTAAATCTAAGTACACGGGCCTCAAACATTTTCGCCTCCAACGAAAATGCAGCCGCCGAGGCCGGAACTCGATCCCGCGACCTACAGGTCTTCGTTAAAATACTGCTAGTATAGTGGTTATGGTGCTCTACTGCTGACCCACAGGCTGCGGGATCGAATCCTGGCCGCCGCGGCCGCATTTTCGATGGAGGCGAAAATGGTTTAGACCCGTGTGCTTAGATTTAGGTGCACGTTAAAGAACTCTAGGTGGTCGAAACTTCCGAAGCCCTCCACTACGGCGTCTCTCATAATCTTATCGTGGTTTTGGGACGTCAAACCCCAACAATTATTATTATTATTAAAATACTGCTGCCATGCTATACAGGGCAATTTTTTTTCAGACAGTACATATCTTTTATAAAAAAACTCTATGACAGTCACGCTCCAGTAGTACTCTAGTTCGGGGCGGAAATATTCTGCCGCAACAAAAAATGCGTTGACGGGACTAATTAACAAAAACCCGTTAACTAATTTTTATTTATTGACTTGAGGGCAGTTGTTTATATTAGAAATTTGTAGTGCGTGCCGCTTTATGGTATACCCATTTTCAGAAATCATGAAAGTTTCACGTAACTCGAGATATTTATTGTGAAATTTTAAGGGCTAAATCAAAACTGATCGTGTCCGGCACACAGAAAACGCGGTTTTTCTGTTACGTCAGACCGGAGCTGCCCGCTACAAGGGAGTGACGAAATTTGAATGAAGGCGCGTCGTGGTCGTACCTTTTCGTGAAAACTGGCAAGTCATCTAACTTGTGTCAGCGGATCGCCTTACCTTTGCATGTGGCGTTTGGTGCTCATTTGTTTCTTTCGAGATGCGCGCATCCGAAACGGCAGTAATATCAACCTTTTCTTTCTATGTTTACAGATAAGTACCACACATCGCACCCAAATAATAAGCTGTTTACTTGTGTATTTCTGAATGCTTGCAGATTTTCCTGATCACATTCTGCTGCGGCCCACCTTCATTAAACTATCATCACCTTCTTTTCACGTGTAGCTCCGAGCTTACGTAACAGAGAAGCGACGTTTCCTGCACGTCAGGCGCTATCAGTTTCGATTTCGTCCTTGAAATTCAAGGATGAATATCACGAATTACGTGTAACTTTCGCGATTAAAAAAAATGTTTATGCCATAACTTGGCACGCGATACAACTTTCTAGTATAAAACTACCTCCAGGTCAGGAATTAACAGTTAATTAATGAGTTTTTGTTATTAATCTCTCATTGCCATTTTAGTTGCAGCAAACTATTTCCTTCTGACATAGAGTGTGTGCGCGAAAACATGTTGAGTGTGACTATATACAATTTTGATAAGAAATATGCGTTCTCTAAAAAAACATCCTTCTAATTGTACGGAGGTCATGCAGCGGAAACAGTTGCAGCTGGCTAAGGGAGTAACAGACCCTCAAAGTAGAGCAAAGTTAATGAGTATCCCTGGTTTTTGTCATGCCATGACACTTCATGGAATCTGGTGTGTGAGCGCTTCCCTTGTCAGATAAAAGGTGATCGATCTGTCTGTCATCATGGTTTATTTTTGTGCACTTGACTATTTCAGGTTGCTTCAAGACTGCACATTGAAGCTCTACAGCTGCATTGACCAGGAAGCCTCCTTGGAAAACTTCGTGTCACGAGGTAGTCAAGACGTGTCCAAGAATTCGGAATAGCCCGTTAAGGTCTGGCCTGTGAGTTGGTCTCGAATCAGTGCAAACCTGCTGTCCTTTTCGCCAGAATGCCACCTGACCCTGACATGGTCTGGGAACACGACACTGCCAAGCTCATGCACGCAAGCTGTGTCACCTATTGGGGTCCTGTATCTCAGATGACTACATGAGAATCCTGTAACATGAGAATACACATGTTGCATGTTTTTGCGCTGTATGCCACAATAAAATATGTAATGGATTGTCGCAAACGTGTTGATGGGCTGGCCATTGATTCCTATTCATAAAAACTGACTGCTGGCTATGCTAATGTTTATGCCAGGTCTAGTATATTGCCGCATTTGACAGTAATGAACGATGTTAGCGAAACTATTGCTTTTCATATCTCACTCATTCTGACAGTAATGTGTCTCGCTGTATTCTGGACGGTGTTTCTGTATTTCAGTTCTGTACAGAACTCTCCATACCACCGCTAATATATATATTTATATATATCATACCTTATATATATAAGGTACTTGACACACGACGTACGTTTTAGCATTAGCATAGTGCTAAAACGTACGTCGTGTGTCAATGCCTTCCTACAGTATCAGGACCTTCGTGATCTTTTCTGTAGCTCTTATATTTAAGGTCATCCATGACAAGTGTCCCAGACGTGGCGCTCGCACATCGCAGCTTTTGCTGATAAAATTTGTGCCTTTTTCCTGTGCCACATGGAGTATGTTGGCAAAACATTCTTGCTCGAAAAAATTTTTGACGGTCCTGGCACCCCCTCGAATTTCGCTCTGTTTATTAAACTGTACCTAATAGAAAAATGTGTATAAAATCTACTTTTGTGTGTGAGCTTCTAAACTGCGCTTGCGCTACGCAGAGGTTCTGTTTAGTTGTCCCATTCATTATTTCCGAATTTTTGTGTTTCACTACCAGCTACGTAGCTTCAAAAACTACAAAAATCTTCAAAGTTCGTGAATTTTCTTGAGCTATCTGGAACTCACCCTAACCAATATTAATAATAGCCTGATTTCCAGGAAAGTGTATTTTAGTACAGAATGTTTAGGGGTAAAATAGACTTCAGATCTTTCCGAAAAAAATTGTGAAATTAGAGAAAATGTACGATTTGTTGCATGTTGACCATATTTTTCATACTGATGCGGTCAAAAGTAAAAATCCTCGTCATACGGCGTTTGATAAAAGACTTCATCGTTAAGTAATGAAAAAAGTCTTATCAAATCATTTTTTTCTTTTAAGGAAGAAATAATTTTGAATTTGGCCCTCCGAACGCGCAGTGCATTTCATTTTGTTGCCACTTCGCCGCAAAGCACGTGGTAGCCCTTGCAGCTGACACTCATCACAGGCAACGGCCAGATGCGAGATGTATGTCAGTGGCTCGTGAGTGGTCGAAAGTCTTGTCTACGTTGATGTCAGGGCGACGAGTAATGAATTCGCGTTACAATGTGAGCTTGCTTGGCGGGCCCAATGGGAAGTATGGACGCCCGAGAGCAGCCTATGGCGTCGTTTGGCACATTGTGCTAGAGGCCGTCTGTACAACATGTATACCCTGAGAAAGAAGTGTGTACAGTGTGCATTATTTCTTTCAGTATGTGTATGCTAGTGTGCAGACGTCCCTCGAGGACATTGTGCCAACGACTCCACATGCTGCTCTCGGGCGTCCATATTTCCCATTGGGCCCGCCTAGCAAATGCTCATTGTAACGCAAATTCATTACTCGTCGCCCTGACAGCGCGACAAGACTTTCGACCCACTCACGAGCCGCTGACATCACATCTCGCATCTGGCCCGTGCCTGTGACGAGTGTCAGCTGTAAGGGCGACCACGGCTTTGCGGCGAAGTGGCAGCAAAATGAAATGCACTGCGCGATCGGAGGGCCAAATTCAAAAATTATTTTCTTCCTTAAAACAAAAAATTGATTGATTAGACTTTCTTCGTTACTACCGATGAAGTCTTCTATCAAACGCCACATGACGAGGATTTTTACTTTGACCGCATCAGTATGAAAATACGGTCAAACATGTGACAAATCGTACATTTCTCAAATATCACAATTTTTTTCGGAAAGATTTGAAGTCTATTTACCCCTAAAGATTTCTGTACTAAAATACACTTTCCTGGGAAATCAGGCTATGATTAATATTGGGTTAGGGTGAGTTGCAACTAGCTCAAGAAAAATTCACGAACATTGAAGATTTTTTGTAGTTTTTGAAGCTACGTAGCTGGTAGTGAAACACAAAAAAAATCGGAAATAATGAATGGGACAACTAAACAGAACCTCTGTGATAGCGCAAGCGCGGTTCGTAGCTCAACACACAAAAATAGATTTTATACACATTTTTCTTATTAGGTACAGTTTAATAAATAGAAGCGAATTTCGAGGGGGTGCCATGATGTCAAAATTTTTTTCGACCAAAAGTGTTTTGCCACAATACTCCATGTGGCACAGGAAAAAGGCACAAATTTTTATCAGCAAAATCTGTGATGTGCGGAGCGCCACCGTCTGGGACACTTGGCATGGAATGACACACACACACACCACACACACACACACACACACACACACACAACACACACCACACACACACACACACACACACACCACCACACACACACATATATATATAATATATATATATATTGAGAGAGCGTAGGCATCGGCAAGTTGGTAATTCATGTTTGACTTTTGAGCGCGCAAAGAACAGGGACGAAAAACGACGCAGACACAGCGCGACTTCCAACATATGCTTTATTTTCTACAGTGGTACATATATATATAGACAACAAAAGCAACGCACGCAGGCCGCATTGTGCAGGAAGGCTCATGTAAAACCACAAATAAGTATGCATGATAAGCAATCAAACAACCTGATACCGGATTTTTTTCTTCTTTAAGAGATCAAGCGGTCATTCCTGACTACCACTATCGTCTAGTCACCCTGTGGGCCTGCTTAGAAAGTCTAGTTTCTTTTTGGATAGGTCAATTGAAGGTGCACTAATGCACATGTCTCCCAAACTTGAAATCTTCGCCGCTTCAATTATCTCACGTGTTGTTTGTGCCTGGCTCCTTCCTGTCGCAGTGCACTGCGAATACATGGGATCGCACCCACACTTCCTGCAGTGGAAAGCCCAAATGTCCCACACCTCCAGTTCGCACGTTATTTGCGTGCTCACGCAGCCTGTCATTGGCACACCGTCCCGTCTGCCCTATGTATTTCTTGCCACAGGACAGCAGTAACTCATAAACGATGTTGTTCTCACATTTAACAAAGCTTTCTTTGTGCTTTTTTGGCACCTGGGTTTTTCAGAACCACTGTAGGAGGCCTTGCACAGATTATAAAGCTGTTTGGTGCTGAAAGGACGGACTCTTACGTTGGCGTTGTTTCCTATATTTTTCAGCCCTATGTGAGACATCGTGAAGGTTACGGTATGACGGCGCATTTCTGTTGACAGGCGCCGTTTCTGGTGAAGACTGCTCCTCGCCCTCGCGAGCATGTTTGACAGTCTTGAGAAGGCCCTCCGCCACAGATGTGACGGACATACTGAGGAAACCCCGCCTTTTTCAGGCAGTCAGCTTGCGCCTGGAAACTACACGAACACTTGTGAGGACATGAGCGGCGAAGCGCATTCATTAGGGTTAATTTTGCAATACCCACTTTTAACTAGCTGGAGTGGCCCGAAGAAAACCGGCAGAAGCGGCTTATGGCCCTAGGCTCGTACGACCAGCAGACCTGGTCTCGCTCGAAGTAACATTCGTAAGTCAAGAAAACGCAAGGCGTTGTTTTTGCGGCATTTCATGCGTGACTGCGAGCGGTTGCAGGAACGCCGTGAACAGATCAAGTACGTTGAAGAATCATTGCCAAATCGCCTGGACTTGATTCTAGAAAGACAACGTAGTCGTCTACATATCTAACAACACCTTCTTCTACATTTGTGGCCTGTTACTAGAAACTAGAACAGAGCTAACAGGCACAAATTGTAAGAACGGTGTTTAGATCTGTAGACGACTACGTTGTCTTTCTAAGAATCAAGTCCAGGCGAATTGGCACATTTTTTACTGCAAACGCTTGCACTCGAAGTTAGTATGTAGGAGACTCGTTGTTCTTCACGCGTGGCCGCTCACACCGCATCTGCAGCAAGCTCGCCAGTAAATAAGGCGCAAAACAACGCCTTGCGTTTTCTTGACTTACGAATGTTCTTCGAGCGAGACCAGGTTGAGGTCGTAC